>NW_023637591.1:87025-204025 GCF_015220235.1 Choloepus didactylus
TTTTGTCCCCCTTTATTCTGCTCAGTTATGCATACACTGGATAAAGGGAGTGTGAGCCAGTTTTTCACAATCACACAGTCACTATAACTATATATACCTATATAGTTATGCGATTGTCTTCAGAAATCAAGGATATTGGAATGCAATTCAACAGTTTCAGGTATTTCTTTCTAGCTATTCTAGTAGACTAGAAACTAAAAAAGGGATATCTATATAATGTATAAGAATAACGTCCAGAATGGGGTGGGAGAAAAAAAATGGAAAAGAAAGCCCCCTTTCAGAGCCTGTCACCAGACCCCCACTTGCACTGGTTGACTGGAGTTGGTACCTGGTTGTCTGTGCCTTTTTTCTTGGGACATGTGCATTTTCCAGTATTCTGAGTTCAGCCATCTCTGAAAACCTCTGCTTTTATTTATTTTTCTGTCAGCCCCAGAAAAAGTTGCTGTGAGCAACTTCAGGGTAGTTTCCTGCTTGCTCAGTGTGTATCTGTGCTTGTGGCTTGTATTCAGTGATCCAGATTTGTTAACAAAAACCATGATTGGAGCTTGGTTGAGTTACTTTTTCTCACTCCTGGTAGCCTGCTTCTTTTTCCCACAGTGAAGTTTCCACTCAGCCTGCCATACTGGTTGGGGAGGGGTGCCGGCTCTGCAGTTTGGGGAGTTTTACTTAGAGTTCTATGCTGTGATCTCAGCCGTTCCCCCCATTCCAGGCAGGTGTATGATAGTGTCCAGTCAGGGATGTCCCCACTTGTTCCAGACTATTTACTAGTTGTTCCTGGCTATTTATTAGTGGCTCTAGAGGACTAACTAAATTCCACACCTTTCTATGCCACCACCTTGCCCTCCCTTGTGATCTGTTTCTTAGTTGGTTTTTGTATATGGTGTGAGGTTAGGGTCACCTTCATACTTTTGCATTTGGATATCTAGTTTCCCAGCACCACCTGTTGAAGACTGATCTTTGCCTGTCGAGTGGACTTGGCACCATTTTGAAAAGGGGTGCCATAGATGAGAGTGTCTGTTTCTGAAATTTCAATTTGATTCTATTGGTCTATATGTCTTTCCTTGTGCCAAGACTACACTGTTTTAACTACTGTGTTTTGCAGTAAGTTTTAAAATCAGGAAGTTTCGGTCTTGCTACTCTTTTACTTTTTCAAGACAATTTTGGCTGTTTGGAGCCTCTTTCCCTTCCATATAAATTTGACGAGTAGCTTTTTTATTTCTTAAAAGAAAGCTGTTAGAAATTGGTATTATATTGAATCTGTAAACTCCTTTGGGTGGAATTGACATTGTAAGAATATTTAGTTTTCAAATCCTGGAATGTGGAATGTCATTCCACTTATTTAGTTCTTCTTTGATTCCTTTTAGCAATGTTTTATAGTTTTCCATGTACAAGTCCTTTACATCCTTGGCTAAATTTATTCCTAGATATTTCACTCTTTTCATTGCTATTAATGAATATCTTTTTAATGCAAGAAGACCTTCTATTATAATTAGCCCAGTTTCTCAAGTTGTTAAAAAATCTTTAATACAGTGAGGAATATCATCTATTTTTTCTGGTCATTTCGATTAGTAGTTTTGTGGCTTTGCACTATTTCTTTGAAGAAAACAAATCAACATGGATCACCATGCTTTTTGCTCAGACATTTGGGGCACAGAGTGTGTTATGTATGGCCCACACATAAATCATGAAGGGGGAGCTTTGACTTTTTAATTATGCTTATTTTTTCATGATTTCTTCACATTTCTTTTTTTGGTAAAAGGGTTTTGAAAAACTGACTTTTTCCTGCTTTATTGTCCGTATTGTTTCATCTGTACAGATGAATTGTTCATATTTTAAGTCTTTTAATACTTTTTCCAGGTTGTTGATGACATTACCTACAGTGTCAAAAACCTACAATAGGTAAACTTGCGGAAAATAAAAAAGCTTTGTAGAAAAATGCCCCTCCTCACAGAGAAAAGAAATACAAGCAAAAATGTTATGATGTCCAAGGAAAATGGAATAAACTGAAGCTAGAGGTTTTCAACGATACGCATCTGCTTGAAGAAATTATCCCCAAGCTCAGAACTTTTCAGGGACATCCAGATGCCATTGGGGGTTCAAGTGTATTACTGTATAAAGTTGTAATAATGTATAAAACTCCCAGTTACAATAGTTACTTGAGTTTTTTGCATACTTTTTTAAATCATATTTTTTATTGTGGAATATAACTTATATACATAGAAGTGATAACTTTCCAAATGCAATTTATCAAGTAGTAAATTTCAAAGGAATGTTATGGGTTATAGTTCCATTGTTTTAGGTATTTCCTTATTGTGAAATATAACATATGCAAAATGTAGTAACTTTAAAAGTATGATTTAACAAGTAGATATATAGGAAATTTCAAGAAATATTTTGAGTTTCACTACCATATATATATATAAAGAGAGAGAGAGAGACTGGATAACATACAAATTACAATTTAACAAGTAGCTATAGAGCACATTTCAAAGAATGCTATGGGTTACATTCCTACCATTTCACTTCTTTCCTTCTAGCAATTCTAAAACCCTAGCTACTAGTAAAAAGAAAATTATATAGAGATTCAGTATTCATAATCCTTTGTTAAATTTCATCTTGTGTATTGCTACCCCTTCCTCTGGTACTTTCCTGATCTTCAGGGATGTCTAGGCAATGACCACCATAACTTTTTCATGTTGAAAAGTTGTGTTGACATTATGTGAAAAGGGGACACATGTGATTGATGTTCTTGAAGAGAGTATTGGCTCTGGGTTTTGGAACTTAGCTAGCATAGGAATTCTCTGGAGGATTTTTTTTTTGAAGAATAACCTTAGTGAGTGAATCTTTTATAGAGTCTCAGATAGGGATCCAGGTATTCTTTAGGGTTCTTGGAAATACTGTTGACATGGGCTTACCATTCTATGGCCATTTGGAATATCCAGCTGAAGCTTGCATAGGAATAACCTCCATGACAGCCTCTTGACTCTATTTGGAATCTCTTAGCCACAGAAATCTTATTGTTTTGCCTTTCTTTTACGCTTTTGGTGAAAAAGGCATTCTCAACTCCCCGATGCCAGTGTCAGGCTCATTCCTGGAATCCATCTCCCACATTGCTAGGGAGACTCATTCACCTGGAGGGTGGGGCATGTCCCACATCGAGTGGAGGGTGATGAATTTATTTTCAGAGTTGGACTTAGTGAGAGAAAGTTCACATTTGAGCAACAGAAGAGGTTCTCTGGAGGTGACACGTGGGCATAATTATAGGTGGTCTTATCCTCCCCTTAACCACCATAAGTTTCCCAAGAGCAAGCCTCATGATCAAGGGTTTGACTTATAAAGTAGGGGGTTCCTAAGTTTACATAGTATATGTATGTCTACAATAATCCATCCATAGCTCACATTATCATCTGAGTTGTACAATCCTAATCACTCTCCATTTTAAACAATTCTCATGACCCATAACACCCCGTAACTCATTTCAGCCCTTAATTTTTTGTCCCTAGTATTTGTGTGGTACTAGTAAGGTATTCCTATTAATTATAGTCCCTAGTATGTGATAGGTAGATTTTTCCCATATACCATCCTGTTTTGAACTCTCTGTACCAGTGTCATACATTAGAAATATATCATGTGAGCCTCTATCTATATTTATAGTGCTTATCTGTGGGATATATGCCTTTAAACAGCCCATTTCAATCCTATTCATTTTCAAGAAAGCTCTGATACTTGTAATCCCATTAGCAAACAGTCATCACCCCTCTCCATTCCCATACCTTTGAATTCACCCTGATTAACATATCTGAACATGTTAGATTATCATTCCCCCTCCATAAGCTTCTATTTCTAGGTCCCCGATATTCTACATTGTAAGACATTGATTTTACATTGTTCAGGGAGTTCATAGTAGTGGTAACATATAATATATCTCCCTTGATGTCTGATTTATTTCTCTCAGCATGATATCTTCAAGGTTCATCCATTTTTCCATAAGTTTCAGGACTTTGTTCATTCTTATTACTGTATAGTGTTCCATCTGTGTGTGTGTGTGTGTGTGTGTGTATGTGTACACAAACACTGCATTTTGTTTACTCATTTGTTGAAGGATATTTAGATTGTTTCCATCTCCTGGCATTTGTGAACAGTGCCACTGTTAATGTTGGTGTACAAATTTCTGTTTGTGTCACAGCTTTTATAAACTCTGGGCATATACCAAGAATTGGAATTGCCAGATTGTAGGGTAATTCGATATCCAGGTTTCTGAGAAGCTGCCAAAATGTCTTCCACAGAGGCTGTCCCATTATACATTCCCATCACCAATGTATAAGCATTCCAATTTCTCCACATCCCCTCCAGCATTTATTGTTTCCTGTTTGTTTAATGGCAGCCATCCTTACTGGTGTGAGATGGGACCTCTTTGTGGTTTTGGTTTACATTTCCTAATAGCTAGAGAAGATGAACATTTTTCATGTAATTTTTAGCAATTTGTATTTCTTCTTTGGGAAAATGCCTTTTCCTACCTTGTACCCATTTTATAATGGTGCTATTTGTACTATTGTTGTTGAGTTGTAGGATTTCTTTATGTATGCAGGATATCAGTGTCTTATCAGTTACATGGTTTCCAAATATTTTCTTTGATTGAATTGGCTGCTCTTTCACTTTTTTGAGGCTCAGATGCTTTTGATTTTGAAGAGTTCCCATTTGTTTTTTTCTTTTCTGGCTTGTGCTTTGGGTGTAAAGTCAAAGAAGCTACCTCCTATTACTAGGTCTTTAGGATGTTTCTGTATATTCTAAGAGTTCTATTGTGCCATTTCTTTTTTTTTTTAATTAAATTCAGTTTTATTGAAATACATTCACACACCATACAATCATCCATGATATACAATCCACTGTCCACAGTATGATAACATAGTTATGCATTCATCACCACAATCTATCTCTGAACATTTTCCTTACATCAGAAAGAACCAGAACAAGAATAAGAAATAAAAGTGAAAAAAGAACACCCAAATCATCCCCCCATCCCACCCCATTTGTCCTTTAGTTTTTATCCCCATTCCTCCACTCATCCATACACTAGATAAAGGGGGTGTTATCCACAAGGTCTTCACAATCACACTGTCACCCCTTGTAATCTACATTCTTATATAATTGTCTTCAGGAGTCCAGACTGCTGGGTTGGAGTTTGGTAGTTTCAGATATTTACTTCTAGCTATTCCAATACATTAAAGCCTAAGAGGTGTTATCTATATAGTGCATAAGAATGTCCACCAGAGTGACCTCTCGACTCCATTTGGAATCTCTCAGCCACTGAAACTATTTCGTCTCATTTTGCATCCCCCTTTTTGTCAAGAAGATACTCAGTCCCACGATGCCGGGTCCACATTCATCCCCGGGAGTCATACTCTGCGTTGCCAGGGAGATTTACACCCCTGGGAGTCGGGTCCCACATAGGGGGGAGGGCAGCGAGTTCACCTGTCGAGATGGCTCAGTTAGAGAGAGAGAGGGCAACATCTGAGCAACAAGGAGGTACTCAGGGGGAGACTCTTAGGCACCATTACATACAAGTTTAGGCTCTCCTTTGTGGTAATGAGCTTCATAAGGGCAAGTCCCATGCTTGAGGGCTCAGCACATCAAACCACCAGTCCCAATGTTTGTGACAACATCAACACCAGTCCAGGTGAGGATGTCCAACACATCCGCACCTTCCCCCATATCCTCGGGGCTGGGGAGGGGGAGGCTGTAAATATATTTTTTATTATCTGCCCAAATTAGTCTAGGATATGTCACTATTTCACTCCAGCCTATACTAACCTGCCATATCTCACTTCCTATTCAAAGTTTCATGCAGTTGTGGTGTCTACAGTCTACAGTCGACTGTAGAGTTGTACCATTTAGAAAATTTAGATCCTGTACCAAATAGATATCTATTCCCTTGGTCTCATATGAAAGTTGAAGTTTTAAAACACAATCAGTTTCAACCTTTACCCTTTGGCCTGGCTTGCCCTGGTCTTAACCAGACCTGCTTCATTCATATCACTAATTGAAGTCTGGGCTCTTTTTCAGCTTTTTTTTTTTTTTTTTTTTTGACAGTGGCTGTATGCACTAATACTGACATTCATATCTGCCGAGCTTGTTCCAGAGACCAATCAGGTTATACACTAGGGGATCAACATCTCAAAGTTTAGAGATAGGCCTTACAATTCAGGGATAGAGTTAACTGCTGTAAGAGCTTACAATCTAGGGACTATTACAATTATTGTGTCCACGTTAGGCTATGTTCTAAGATTCAATTTTGAGTTTACACATTGTAGTTAGTACATACTGGTGAGGCATCATCCCTCTCACAATGTTTTCTCCAACACTTTTACTCCTATATATATATTTTCCTACAATTTTATAGAGTTATGTTCACATACCATACATTTATCCACAGTGTACAATCAGTTGTTCATGGTATCATCATAAAGTTGTACATTTATCACCGCAATCAGCACTTGAACATACTGATTACTACAAGAAAAATTGTTTGTTTGTTTTTTAGCAATAAGAAAAAATGATAAAAAGAAAAATAACATGTCATACAATACAATATACTACTATTGTGCTGTTTCTTATATTGAGGTCTTTGATCCACTTTGAGTTGATTTTTGTATAGCGTGTGAGCTAGGGGTCCTTTTATTCATTTTGAAATGGGCGTCCAGTTCTCCCAGGCCCATTTGTGGAAAATAACTGTTCTTTCCAAGTTCCGTGAATTTGGGGACCTTATCAAAAATCAGCCAACCAAACATTCGATTCCATTGGTCAATATCTCTTTGTGCCAATACCATGCTGTTTTGACCACTGTGGCTTTACAGTAGTCTTGATAGTCTGGAAGTGTAAGTTCTCCCAATTTGTTCTTCTATTTTTAGGAATTTTTGGCAATTCAAGCCCCTTTCCCTTGCAAATAAGTTTGAGGACTAGCTTTTCCATGTCTGCAAAGTAGGTTGTTAGAATTTTGATTGGAATTGCATTGAATTTGTAGATTAATTTGGGTAGAATTGATGACTTAATTGACATTTAGCCTTCCTACCTATGATCATGGAATGTCTTTCTACTTATTTAGGTCCTGTTTTTTTCTTTTACTGAAGTTTTCTAATTTTCTGTGTAGACGTCTTTTACATCCTTGGATAAGTTTATTCCTAGGTACTTGATGTTTTTTAGTTGCTATTGTGAACAGAATTTTTTTTATTTTACCTCTTCAGTTAGGTTATTACTAATGTATAGGAACATAACTGATTTATGTGCATTAATCTTATATCCCACCACTCTGCTGTGTTTGTTTATTAGCTCAGATAGCTTTGTCATCAGTTTCTCAGGATTTTCCTAATATAAGATCCTATTATCTGCAAATAATGACAGTTTTATTTCTTAGTTTCCAATTTGGATACATTTTATTTCTTTGTCTTGGTGAATTGTTCTGAATGGAACTTCTAGCACAATGTTGAGTAATAGCAGTGAGACTCAACATGATTAGTTATTCTCACAATGTGCTACCATCATATCTGTCCATTTCCAAATGTTTAAGTTCACCCTAGTTGAACATTCTGCTCATAATAAGCAACCACTCCTCATTCTTTGGTTTCATTCTATATCCTGTATCTCAGTTGAAGTGTAAGTTTGTTCCTTTCACTGGGTCATAAGATCATTTTTCTTAGTGTAGGTTGTAGTTTTCTGTTGTCTAGGAATCTGGTTTCCTTGGTTACCCCACGCAGGTTTTCCCAGACCAGAATAGACTCAGGTCTAGTAGGAGGCAATAATATTACATCTCCCTGAGTGTGTCTTAGATTGATACAACCTGCGAGGCCTCAAATCACTGTGCTTTTCTTCCCAGCATGTGGTGCCTGTCAGCCTGTCACTCCTGACTGGTTTAAGGAGGCATGGTGGGTGGCTGTTTTCCCCCAGGCTCTGGGGTCTTGTTCTGAATGGAAGGTGGGTAGTAGAGCTTGGCACCACCTCTTTTCTCTTAGAGAAGATACAACCCCTAGGGAGAGGTCATTAGTATTTGAATGATGTCTGACTCTGCTGTCTCATCCCTTACCTGGGTCTGAGCCCTGGGAATTGAAAAATGGCTGAGACTTTCTCCACTGGGCTGAAAAAGGGACAGAAGGCCCCCTTCAGGGTTAGTCTGTGGGCCCCACCACTTTCAACCATTGACCAGAAACAGCACCCAGTCCTCTGGGCTTCCCCTCCCTCTCAGAGAGGTCCTCCAGCTCTCCAAGGTCAGTCATCACCAAAAGCCTCTGTCTCCTTGTTAATTAAAACCCCAGTTGGAGCTCAGCTGAACTATATTCATTTGCCCAGCGAGTGCTGCTCTCTAGCATAGCAAGGCTTTGCAGTTTGCTGTCTGGGAGGGGTCTTGCAGGCTTTGCAGTCA
This sequence comes from Choloepus didactylus, assembly GCF_015220235.1. Taxonomy (NCBI): domain Eukaryota; kingdom Metazoa; phylum Chordata; class Mammalia; order Pilosa; family Megalonychidae; genus Choloepus; species Choloepus didactylus. The sequence goes on from NW_023637591.1 coordinate 95,439, forward strand.
GCAGTGGAGGGAGGGGGCTCCCAGCTTGGATCCACAGTTTTTACTTGCAGATATTGTGCTGTGATTTGGGGCATTCCTCCCAATTCCTGTTGGTGTATGGTGAGTACATGGTCACATTTGTCCCCCTATAGTTATTCTAGATTATTTAGTAGTTGTTCCTGATTGTTTATTAGTTATTCCAGGGAGACTGAATTGCTTCTATGCTGCCATCTACTTCTCTAGTATATTTTTAATTTGATGCACATTATCTTTTAATTCCATAAGATGTGCTAATTTTATTTACTCTTTCAGGTTTTTTTCATGCTCTTCTAGATTGTTTTTGGTGTCCTTTATGTCTTTAGCCATCTCATTGAAGTTGTTTGGAGATTTGTATGTATTTCTTTGATTAGTTGCTCCAAATTTTGTGTCTCTTTCGGCTTTTTAATTTGTTTACTTCACTTGTCCATATGTTCTAGATTCTTCAAGTGCTTTATGATTTTCTGTTGGCTTTGGGCCATTTGCTCATCTTGATAAGGTTATTTTGGGAAATGCAGGATTATTTGACCACTTACATATGATTTGGCATGGCTACAGCTTGCTGCACTACAGTTTCCCTAGCCTACCAGAACTTTGCACTCTTGAGCTGCCTTTTATTTTCAAGGCAGCTATCCCAGAACTTCTCCTTTGCACAGGGCTGGGTGGGCATCCAATCAGTGCCCCAGTTCTCTGGGTGCACTGGGAACTGCCTACCCTTGTGCCGTGATGTGTCCCCTGTGCAGTTTGACAGGGAGTCCACTCACGGGCACCCTCCAGCTCAAACATGTCCTGCTCCTTTCCTGCCATGTGCCTGTGAGCCTGTGGTATGTGTTAGGGGTTTCTGATGCTTCCATATGGTGCCCTTACTTATCCCTGCTTCTTGGCTGTGCACACCCTGGAATTCTGTGGGGGGAGAGTAAATGCTGCCTCTCAGGATGCCTCATGGAAGCTCCAAGCCATATGGCTATGGAGGATCCCTTCCACAGCTAACTACCAAGGTGGGTGCAGGGAGTGGAGAGCCACTGCTCACTCCCTTGCCCAGTGGCTGTTTTGATACTGCCAGCTCCAGAAGGTGGTCCTAGGCAAACAAATGCACCCTGTCCCTCAAGGTGCTGTGTCTCCATGTTTTTGTTCATGTCCCCATCACGTACTGTAGGGGTCCCTTTGTAGTCAGTCACACCCTGAAACTGCAGTCCCTAGCATCCTCCGGACCCTCTATAATTTCTTTCATGGAGGAGAAACCTACACCACCTTACCCACTCCACCATCTTCCCAGAAGTCTTTTGACATTCTTTTTAGACTCATATTTATTTTGTGCTTAAGGAGGGATTTATAATTTGCCTACCAAAGATACACTTTTAATGTGCTGGGGAGCACATTTATTTCATTATGTCTTTCAGAAAAGTCTTCTTTTTAGAGGTAAACTGACTTTGAGAATACAAGAAAATTGCTTAAAGATGGTCAGAATAGTGTTTCTGGGATGGGAATCCTGTCATAACCTTGTGGCAGGAACTTCATCCACATTGTCAAAGTAACCAAGGCAGGAGCATGGAGCCAAGTGTTTGAACTTGGTTTCTGTTAAGGTTGTAGACATTTAGGGTTGAAAATGTGAATGAGGCCAGGGACAAATAGGGCCAGATTGGGAAAGCAAGTAGTTCAAGGGACATGGAAATTCAGAAGCAGGATGCTTTGCTGTATCTGAAAATGTCAACAAGTGAAGAATGATAAAGTCCAACAGGAAAGGATAACTGGAGGGCTGATAAGGAGAACGTGGCAAAAGTGGATGTCAGGTCACAGGATTGTAACCATTTTCTGGGAGGAAGATGAGGAGCAGAGGTTCCCAGTCAGCCTCTGAAAGGAGAGGTCTGGATGAAGAAGCAAGCACTGCTCTCCCCACTCCTCCTGACCTGGGTCTGTCTTCTTTAGTCCATCAGTCAGGGATCCTGGACTTTTTTTCTCTTTTCACTGATGTATCCCAGGATACATGTCTAGAAGAGTGCCTGGGACTGAAAAGGCATTCAATCCATATTTTTCAGTATGTGAAGTGAGATTGGTAATTGAGGTTTAGATTTTGAAACCAGTCCTAGGAAAGAAAATATTTTAAAAGCAACTCTTTTTACCAGCTATTTTCCTGTGGATCCCAGCACGTCACCTGGGTGACCCTACATAGGTGCTGTGCCTTTGTGGGGCCTTAAGCCACTTGTCAGCTTAGTGTATTCAGCTGTAAAGAATGTGCATATTTCACAACATTTTAAAGTGTTAGCACCTAAAAGTTATATAAAATTATTTTCAATGCAAAACTTAAATAGCATTTTTATTCCTCAACTTAAATAACACTTTTGTTCTAAATATTAAATATGATTATTTTCAAAACAGTCATTTTCTTTACAATAAAATGTATTAGCATACATAGTGTGTGTAGTGTTTAATTACTTGTAGTTAAAAATTTCTTATTGTAGTTTAGGACTATACTTGTCAATCAATAAATAGCCACTGAGGGAAGGCAGGAAGTTCAATTGCCAAGACCTTGGTTATGGGTATTCTCTGTATTTATGTTACACTCCTCTACAGAGTAACACATGGAAGATATACCTGGGCCCCTTTCCTTTTTATAGCTGCACCACTAATAATATGGCCAAGTGAGTGTGTAAATCTTGACTTACTTGTGGATTTGCCATTTTTATGCCATCCAATATGTGAGTTAATGTTGTGAGATTTAAATGTACACTTGAGATCTTTGGAGTTATTGGTGTATATGTTGTTTAATAGGTTCAGCAGTAGGGTGGGTGTGCACCTGTTACTTTGGGATTGAAAGTCCTCAGTCACTTTAGCTGTGGAGCCCACTATCCCCTCTCTGACCCTGGGACCCTCCTCTCTGCCTGGTCAGACTTGGGAAGGTCTCAGCTGAGTGGTCCCCACACCATACAGCCTTGTCTCTTTGCATATGATGGTGATTTTAAGACCAAAGCTTAGACTTGCTAGTTCTCCTCTGATTTACATAAGATGAAATATTTCATGAGTTTATATAACAGATTAAAAGTGAAGTCTCCTCACAGGATGTAATCCTTGTAAATAAACACTGTGCACACCAATAGTTTCCTCTTGTCGTCCAAGAGAGCAATTCATTTTGAGTTTTTTAGAATCATGAGTTTCTTGATATTCTGTTTGGCCAACACATATTTACTAGAAATGAAATTGATTTTTTGTGTCCAGAGCACTGATGAAGAAAATAGGTGGGTGTGTAATAAGTGGAATTTATACTTTAAATAAATGAAAAAATTACATTTTCCACATTTGAATGTTACCCTCATTAGCATTTTCACTGAAATTTTAATGTTCTTTTGGAGCTAAGAACTCTCACCATGTTAGTAAGTTGTGGAAAACTCTCTGGGGAGTCGTGTGTGTCACAGAATGCATCAAGTCAAGAATGCATCTAAGTAGGGCATCACACCTGCTGAGGGAGAGTTTACAAAGTTTAGGTTGCATAAACTTTCACAATTCTCCAAAAGATTGACTGGGCCACTGTGTGTTTATTTTCTAGAATTCCCTGAAGGACCTGGAGAAGAGGAGGGCAGATTTGCAGGCCATGGCGGAGAGCAGTGCTGCACCACAGGTCCTGGTGGAGGGCAGTGCTGTGGCCCTGCGGGTGAGGCTGGGCATGCTGGGTGCCGGCTGTGGCCACGTGTGCACCTGGAACAAGGAGTGGTGTGATGCCCTTATGGTACATGTTTTGTGCTGCCAAGGCCAGTCACTCCTCTCCTTTCCCCTGTTTAAGGTAACATAGCTTTGGTCAGAATTCCAAATCCTGTTCTCTGCCTGTTGGGAGGACTTGGACTTCTTGTTCATGAATAACATCATTAGATGATATTTTATTCTTCTTTTAAAAAGATATTATAAAGACTGTTTTCTCTAGTTTAGCATATTTATGTATGTCCTTTCATGATAGTTTTTAAAATCAGTCTTATAGAACTCAAATTTGCATACAATAAAACGTACCTATATTATTGTACAGTTTTGCTAAATATATACATCTGTATAACCATCTCCACAGTCAACAAATAGAACCTTTCTATCACCTCAAAAAGTTCTTTTCAACCTTTTGTAATACCATCCTCCCCACATCTGGCCGCAGGCAATCATTGGTCTGCTTTCTGTTATTACAGATTAGTCTTTTTAGGAACATAAAGTGTGTATTCTTTTGTGTCCTTTTTTTCCTCAGGATAATGTTTTTGAGATTTATCCATGATGCTGAGCATATTGTTGTTCACTCTTTTTAAATGCCAATTTTAATTCCTTTGTATGGCTATATCACTGTTTATTCATTCACCTTTTGAAGGACACTTTTGGTTGTTTCTGAGTTTGGAGTATTAAGAATAAAGCTGCTGAAATGAAACAAAATAAAGTTTCAGTGGCTGAGAGATCTCAAGTGGAGTCGAGAGGTCACTCTGGTGGACATTCTTATGCACTATCTAGATAACACTTTTTAGGTTTTAATGTATTGGAATAGCTAGAAGTAAATACCTGAAACTATCAAACTCCAACCCAGTAGCCTTGACTCCTGAAGATGATTATATAACAATGTAGCTTACAAGGGATGACAGTGTGATTGTGAAAGCCTTATGGATCACACTCCGTATATCCAGTGGACGAATGGAGGTGCAGAAAAATGGGGACAAAAGCTAAATGAAAAAAGGGTGGGGAGGGATGATTTGGGTGTTCTTCTTTACTTGTATTTTTTATTCTTGTTTTTATTCTTTCTGGTGTAATGAAAATGCTCAAAAATAGATTGGGGTGATAAATGCACAACTATATGATGGTACTGTGAACAGTTGATTGTACACCATGGATGATTGTATGGTATGTGAATATATCTCAATAAAACTGAATTTAAAAAAGAGAGAAAAAAAAAAGATATTCACAGTGTCTCCACTAACGTATGAAATATTTCCAGTGTATGTAGAAATGTGTGTTTCAGTGTTAGTAGGTACACCTTATTGTTTCATTTTCAGGATGGAACAGCACGTCTAGTGTTCTACTCCCACAAGCTGTCTGAACCTGCCATGTTTCCATTGTCTCAGTAGCAGCAGACTGGCTGAGAGTGCCAGCAGCTGATGGCCCAAATGAAACTTTGACTCCTACTTTTTCTACCTGGATGACATCAGTCTGGTTGCTTAAACTCTCTTCAAGCCTCCTTTTTTCTCATCTGTAAAAAGGACATTGTTAGAATTTCTACCACATAGGTTTTTTGATAATTACATGACGTAAAACATGGAGTGCTCTTCCATATACATTCTTGAAACCTCCAGTTTTAGAAATCACCGGTATGATTTTGATAACAGTTCCTTGTAATATGTTTGTTAGACTTTTGTTTTACCACTGCACTGTTAATTATTTCTTGGAAAGGGTGGCCAGTTAAATTTTTTTTTATTTTATATTAATGTCATTTTTTCTTAAACTATTGTAACTTCAAGGTGTAAAAAATAAAATTACATTTCACATAATGTAGTAAGCATAAAAATAAGGTTTTAAGGAAAACTGGATTCAGCGGTGAAATGTCATTGACAAGACTGTTTTGTTTTAACAAGGAAAACACCAAACCAACAGCAGGAAAGTGATAGGACTTACCTGTCATCAAAAAGTTTGCACGCAACATTTATATTCACACAGTGACCACATTCTCTGAGATCCCTGCCTTTTTTTTTATTGAGATTGTTCACATACCATACAGTTATCCAGAGATCCAAGGTGTGCAATCAGTTGCCCCTAGTACCATCATACACTGTGCATCCATCACCATAATTAATTTTTTTTCAATTTTTAGAACATTTTCATTATTGCAGAAAAGAAATGAAGACAACAGAAGGAAACTCAAATCCTCCCATACCCCTAACCACCCCCCCATTATTGACTCCTAGTAATGGTATAGTACATTTGTTACTGTTGATGAAAGAACATTAAAATACTAACTGTAGTATATAGTTTGCAATAGGTGTATTTTTCCCTATATGCCCCTCTATTATTAACTTCTAGTTATAGTGGCATACATTTGTTCTAATTCGTGAAAGAGATTTCTAATATTTGTACAGTTAATCATGGACATTGCCCACCACAAGATTCACTGTTTTGTGAATTCCCATCATTTGACCTCCAGCTTTCCTTCTGGTGACATACGTGACTCTGAGCTTCCCCTTTCCATCACATTCACGCACCATTCAGCACTATTAGTTATTCTCACAATCTGCTACCATCACCTCTGTCCATTTCCAAATATTTAAGTTCAACAGAATTGAGCATTCTGTTCATAATAAGCAACCACTCCACATTCTTTAGCCTCGTTCTATATCCTGGTAACTTATACTTCATGTCTTTGAGTTTACATATTGTAATTAGTTCATATCAGTGAGACCCTGCAATATTGGTCTTTATGTGTCTGACTTATTTCATGCAATATAGTGCCCCAAAGGTTTCTTCATCCCATATTTAAAGACAGTTTTATTCACACACCATACTTTCTGTCCTAAGTCAACAAGCAGTGGTTCCATTTATAGTCATGTATTTAGTATTAATCATCATCACCACTAACTATGTAAAGATATCTCCATTTCCTCCCCATTTCATTTTTTTTTTTTTGGAATTTTTTTTTTACCAAATTCATAGAATTACCAGGTGATGGTTAATGACAGGGAAAGATGAGTTCTTGTTTGTTTGAGCATTTATTCCAAACAGTCAGGATGTGTAGGGCAGTGAGGATCCTGGACTTCAATTTTGCTAGATTCACCACCAAACTCTGTGACTTACTATCAGCATAACCTGGGGAAATTACTGAATTCCCATTATACAAAAATAGGAATAAAAGTACATATCTCACAGGATTGCTAAACATTGAATATAAATATGTATGTGAGATTCTTGGCTCATAGAACATGTTCCCTAGTATTTTATATACTCATTTTTTGTTATTTGTAACTTAATTCCACATTCTATATTATAGATTTGCAATTATTTTCCCTTGTCTAACACTTTATCTTGTTTTTTTTTCTAGTTTTCTTAGTCTATAAATAGAATTCCTAAAAGTTGTTAATTTCTTCATCCCTCTCCCTTCTTTTTTGTGTCAACTTCCTACTTCTTGCCTTAGTCCCAACAACTTTGCTCAGTTTTTAACCTGCTTAACTGCTTGCTTCTGTTTTCAGACTGGTTCACATTTTATCCCTGCTTCAGGAAATATTGCTGAGTCTTTGCTGAATGCATGGCTAAGCCCTGCCAGTGCTGAGGTGGGAAGACAAAGGCCCTGCCCCCCATGCAGGTATAGGCTATGAAGCTGGCAGAGTTGCAATCCATATTTAGTCACTATTTCATATTGTGTTTGAATCTGTTATGTACCCCATAAAAAGCCTTGTTATTTAATGCAGTCTTGTGGGGGCAGACCTATTGTGGGTAGGATCTTTTGATTAGGTTGTTTCCATGGCGATGTGACCTATTCAACTGTGGGTGATAACCTTTTGATTAGATTATTCCCATGGAAGTGGAATCCTGCCTATTCAAGGTGGGTCTTGGTTAGTTTACTGGAGTCCTTAAAAGAGCTCAGGGGCCAACACAGACACAGACACTTGGAGATGCGGAGAGAAAGACATTTGGAAATGCTAAGCTAAAAGTTGAAGCCCAGAGTTTGTCCCAGAGAAGCTAAGAGAGGGCATTTAGATAAAAATGCCTTGGAAATTGCTTAGAGAGAAGTTCCTTGGGAGAACAAGCAAGGATGCACAGGATCTGAGATAGAGGAGCTAAGAGAGACTGAGGCCCAGAGACATTTTGGCGAAAGCAGTTTTAAAACCAGAACCCAGGAGTAAAAGATCAGCAGATGGCAGCTCTCAGAAGTGTTGCAGATGCCATCAGCCTTTCTTCAATGAAGGTATCCCCATGTTGATGCCTTAGTTTGGACAATTTTTTGGCCTTATACCTGTTAATTCATAACTTGTAAATCCCCTTTATAAAAGCCAATCCATTTCTGGTATTTTGTATAACAGCAGCTTTAGCAAACCAGAATACTTCCTTAAATGGGATTTTTAAAATATGATCAAAGTGTGGTGTGGGGGGCCAAAATGAAATCATTTCAAATACAAAACTGAGCAATAAGGGAGACAAATTTTTATTTTATTATTCTTAAGAGTTTTATTGTATCATGCTGTAAATAGAATAAATTTGAAAAGTGTGTAACCCCAGCTGTGCATTTTTAAGAATGTGCTTCATCCACAGGGGTAGAGTTTTGCAAAGAAACCCTTCTTTAAATTCAGCATCCAGTGCTGCTATTTCTGGGCATTTTGACTCACTCGAATTATTGTCTTAAATATTTTATAGGATTGAGTCAGCATTTTATCAATTCCTTTGTAAAACCTCCAGAATCAGGTGGGACCGTTTGATGGAAACATGGCTCCCATAAGCATCTGACATCACCAAGTGGAAGATGTGTTGGACAAGATTGAAAAGAAACCAGCGAGTTAATGTGAAGGGCTCACACAGGTAGCCAGCAGGGTGGATGGTGGTGCCTCTGGGAGTGGGTGCTGGCAGGGGGATCCCACTTGTGGATGTGTCCTTGCCACAAAGCAGACACTTGGCCTTTCTGTAGGTGGGAAGGACAGAGGTGATGATGAGTCTCATACTTGGGTTGAAGGTGCTATAACCAGACATTTATTTAAACTGCCTTTAATTCTGAGTGGGTGTCAGTCCAAGTTGGGCTTTGATTTTTCCCCACATGATGGCTTTGTGTTTTCTTACATCTAGCAGTTACTGTTGGAGCTGGATGATGCTGGCCTCCAGGTGGAGAAGGTCCACGGCCAAGCCCTCATTTTGATGAACAGCAGAGTGGTCTCCAGCAGGGAATTAGTCAAACCCAAGCTAGCTGAACCTAACAGAAATTTTGAGACGGTGTCTCAGCATATCAGAATTGCCAATGTAAGTCATCTTTACATGTACAATTCTTTCCCTGTGTATGTGTATCTAAACGATATATGATGATAGACCATGTGCATCAAATTTTTAAAAATTAAAATGATACTCAAGTTTTTCTTGAATGGTGTACCTGTCCTCATTTATTTGCAATTGTGCAGATAATGGAGAGAAAAGGTATCAGTATTGAAGAAAATAACCCACATGAGAAACGGTTTCAAAGGCTCAATTGAATGTTAAAATTGATTATGAAATAATGAGAATAATTCCCAAGGTAGGGTTGATTTCTTTTTGCCTTTCCAATAGGAGATTATAGTGTTTTAGCTTTCATTTTTAAATAGCTTCATTGAGATGTATTCCTATACCAGATAATCATCTGAAGTGTACAGTGATTCACAGTATGATACTGTGTTGATATGAACAGTTGTGAAGTCATCACCACAATCAATTTTTGAACATTTTAATTACTTCCAAAAATGTAAGAATAAAAATAAATTTAAAAACAACACCCAAAACATCTCATACACCTTGTCGTCCCCATTGTTGATGTATTTTGTCTTTGTTTTCTTACTCATCTTTTAATACACTGGATGAGGGGATTGTAAATCACAAGGTTTTTTTTTCAATTAAAAAAGTCACACCATAAGTGCTACATAGTTTTACAATCTTCTTAAAGATCAACGATACTGGATTACATACAGTTGAACAGTTTCAGGTATTTCCTACTACCTGTCCCAATATACTAAAAACTACAAAGGGATATCTATATAATGCATAAGAGTAACCTCCAGAATGACCACTCAACTCTATTGTAAATCTCTCAGCCACTGAAACTCTATTTGTCTCATTTCTTTTCTCTCTTTTGGTCCAAGAATCCTTTTTTAATCCCACGATGCCAGGACTTCTCTGAGGAGTCATGTCCCACATTTCCAGGGATGCTTACACCCCTGGGAGTCATATCCCAGATAGTCGGGAGGGTAGCGAGTTTACCCTCAGAGTTGGCTTACAAAGAAGGGCAACACCAGAGCAGCAAAAAGAGGTTTTCTTTTGACTTTTATGACTCTTAGCATAATTACATACAGGTTTAGCTTCTCCTTTGCAGGAATACATTTCACAAGGGCAAGCCCCAAGTTTGAGGGTTTGGCCTATTATGTTGGTAGTCCCCAGTGCTTGCGATAATAACAGGAATTCCCCAGGTGGGGATGTTTAATATTGCCACATATTCCCCCAATCACTCAAGAGGGCTTTACAAATACTTTTTTATTCTCTGCCTAAATTGCTCTGGAATGTCTCAGGGCATCACACTAACCTGTACAAACTAACAAGATCTCACACCATATTCAAGTTTCCATGTAATCATAGTGTTCAAATAAACTGACCACACAAGTTATATTTGATAGTGTGCTACAGAAAATATAAATTTTGGACCAAATAAACATCTCTCCTTTTGGTCTCATACAGAAGTTGAAGTTTTAAAACACTGCCAATATCATCATTTATACTTCATTCATATCTCTGATTGAAGTCTGATCTCTTTTTCAGCTTTTCTAACAGTTGCTGTATGCAGTAATACTCCATAGCTGCAGAACTCTAGTTCTGAATCTCGAGTGTCACACAGATACCCAAGTTCCAGGGAACCACCAAGTTATTTAGAAGCAACCCATCATTTTAGAATGTAGAAATAACTAAAAAGTCAGGAATAAATATGTCTGCTGTAAGAGGTTACAATCTAGGAACCTTTACAATTAGACTTCCCCTGATAACCTGTAATTTCAAATTCAATTCTCAGAGTTTGCACATTATATTTAGTCCATATTAGTGAGGCATTATAATATTAGCCTTTTTGTTTCTGGCTTCTTTTGCTCAACATACTGTCCTCAAGTTTCACTCATCTAGTTGCATGCCTCACAACTTTCTAACCTATTGCAGCTGCTTTGTATTCCATTGTATGCATACACAACATTTCACCCTTCTGTTCATCTGTCAGTGGACCTTTAGGCCACCAAAATCCATTTGCAGATCATGAATAGTGCTGCCATAAATACCAGTATCCTTGTGTTCATTCATGTCCCTGTTTTCAGTTCTTCCCAGTATATACCTAAAATCAGAGTTACAGGATCATATGGCAACACTTACTTGGCCTTCTATGGACCCACCACACTGCCCTCCAGATGGGCTGTGATATTGTAGTTCCCTACCAACAGCGAATAGGTACATCCCTCACTCCACATATTGTCCAGCATTTGTATGTTTCTGTTTATTTTTAAACAGTGTTATTCATATACCATACAATCCATCCTGAGTGAACAGTCAGTGATTCCTGGTATAATCATATATTTATGCATTCATCACCACAATGTATATAAGGACTTTTCCATTTCTTTTGCAAAGAAAGAGGAAGGAAAAAGGGAAGAATAAAAAATAAACTATAGAATAAAATGAAAAGGAAAAACAACATGAAGAATCCCATACATCTGCCTTATATCCCCCTCTTATTGACAGCTTTTGTATAATGTCTTTGTTACATTTCATGGAAGCATATTGCTATGTTACTGTTAACTATATAGACCACTGCATTGATTGTATTTTCCATTTATCTTCCCATTTTTAACACCTTGCAATCTTGGCAATCTTTTTTTCTCCTTCGTGTAAAAACATTCTTATATTTGTACATTTGATCACCATTATGATCCACTGTAGTTTTTGTGAAGTTATACAGTCCCAATCCTTACCTTCTATCTTTCCTTCTGGTGTCGTACATGCCACTAGCTGCCTTCTAACCCTACTCACACTAAGCTTTGTTTAGGGAACTTACAACATTGTGCTACTCTCTTAACATTTTATCTTTTGGATATTATATGTCCTATCTTATTTTTCCTTTTTTCTGTCTTTTTGCACTTACTAATAGCCTTCATTTCTACACTCTTCTCCAAACCTCTCTCTCTTATCTTTTCCTAGCTACCTGTAGTGCTCCCTTTAGTATTTCTTGTAGAGCAGGTCTCTTGTTCACAAACTCTCTCTGTGTCTGTCTGTCTAAAAATATTTTAAACTCTCCCTCATTTTTGAAGAACAGTTTTGCTTGATATAGAATTCTTGCTTTTCAGTTTTTCTCCATCAGTATCTTAAATATATCATACCACTGACTTCTAACCTCCATGGTTTCTGCTGAGAAATCTGGATATAGACTTACTGAGCTTTCATTGAATGTGATGGATCACTTCCCTTGCTGCTTTCAGAAGTCTCTCTTTGACTTTGACATTTGACAATCTGATTAGCAAGTGTCTTCGAGTAGGTCTGTTTGCATCTATTCTGTTTTGGGTATGCTGTGCTTCTTGAATCTGTCATGTTATGTCTTTCCTAAGAATTTGGAAGTTTTCATTGATTAATTCCTCTATTATCCTTTCTGCCCCTCTTCTTGTCTCCTTCTGGGACACCAATAACCCATTCATGGACTTCATGTTGTCATTCAATTCCCTGAGACCCTGCTCATGTTTTTCCACTAATTGTCCTGTTGGCTCTTTTGTGTGTAGGATTTCGGATGTTCTGTCCCATAGTTCACTAATCCTTCTGCCCCTTCAGAGCTGCTGTTGCAAATCTCCATTGTGTTTCTCATCTCTTCTATTGTGCCTTTCATTCCTGTGATTTTTTCCAATTGTTTTTACAATTTTTTTAATTGCTTCCTCACATTCTCCCAATGTCTTCTATATATCCTTCATCCCTTTTGCCATGTCTTCCCTCAATTCATTGATTTGATTTTGAATTGATATAACATGTTTGTTTGAACATCTTTAGTTTTTTAAACTCCTTTAATCTCCTTCATAGTGTAAGTTTGTTCCTTTGACTGGGTCATGTCTTTGTTTATCCTAATGTGACTCATAATTTTTTGTTGGTGTCTAGGCATCAGGTTTCCTCCATTCATTTATTCTACAGGTCGTGTTCACTCTTTTCCCTAGGGTTTTCTAGTTGGTTGGCTTTGCTCTCTATCTGGTTTTTGGCATTCAGTTAAACTTTTTCTAGACCTCTAGCATAGCTTCTGTTTAACTGATCAGAATTTTTCAGCTCTCATTTTGGTTCTTGTCTTCCCTAGATGGGACCATTTTTATAGGAATGCCTACCCTGATATAATCAACCACAAGCAGATTTTCCCAGACCAGACAGGTCCAGGTTTCAGGAGGAGAATGTAATCAGTATCAAATTTCCCTGAGGATGAGACTCAGCACCTTGTCAGACTTTCCTGTGAGGCCTCTACAATCTCTGCATTTCCTGTGCTGCCCAGCAGGTGGTGCTTGTTAGACCACAGCTCCCAACTGGCATAAAGGATATGGTGCCTCTAATTTTCAGCAGACCGTGTCCTTGCCAGAGACTGAGGGTGAGTCAAGCCAAGCTGAAGCGTTTTTTTTTTTTTTTTCCATGCCCCTGTGGTCTGAATTCTCCGAAGGAGGACACCACCTCAGCTGTGCCCCACTGCCCCTTTTCTTGGGAAAGATATGCCCTTCAGAGAATTATTTCCTTCACTTGACTCCTTACTTTGTCTGATAGACCTACTTCACTCTACCCATGCTTGTGTCAGCACTGATAATTGAAAATGCTGGAGGCTTTTTCTAACGAGCCACTTAGAATAGTTTACAAAATGAGAGAGAGAGAAAGAAAAGAAATCCCCTTTTCAGAAACAGTCCACAGACCCCCAGTTTCATGAGTCAACAGCAGGAGTTGGTTCCCAGCTCTGTGTACCCCTTTTCTTAGAGCACAGTCCTTTAACAGTATTGTGAACTTGGACAACTCCGAAAGCCTCTGTTTTTATTTATTTATTTTTCCATCAGCCCCACTTCTTTTTTGTTGAAAGAGACCTTAGAATTCCTCTCTTGCTTGCTCTGGGTTTATATGTACTTGAAGATTGTATTCAGTAGTCCAATGTGTTAATTAAAACATGATTGGCACTTGGTTGAGCTACCTTCCCTTGCTCCTAGTAGAGACTGTTTCTTTTACCCACAGGGAAGTCTTCCAACTCAGCTTCCATGCCAGTGGGGAGGGTTGCCAGCCTCCGCCTTTTGGGGGTACTTTACTTATGAGTCTATGTTATGGTTTCAAGAATTTCACCACTTCTAGACTGGTGTGTGATGTGTGTCCCATCATGGAAGTCCCTCAAACAGTTGTTCCAGGCTATTTACTAGTTCTTCCTGGCTGTTTACTAGATGCTCTAGATGACTCAATTCCACACCTCACTGAGCTGCCATCTTGCCCCACCCATTTCCCTCACTGTTGACGGGAAGCTTTGCTGGATAGAGAATTGTTGGCTGCTTATTTTTCTCTCTCAGTATATTAAATGTATTATATGAATGTATTCTTGTGTTCGTGTTGTTGGATGAGAAAGCAGCAGATAGACTTATTTGCCTTCCCTAGAAGATGGTGAATCACTATTTTCTTGCTGCTTTCAGAATTTTCTCTTTCTTTGGCATTTGAATCTGATTCCTATTTGTCTTGGAGAGGGTGTGTTCAGATTTATTCTGTTTCGAGTATGTTGGGCTTCTTGGATTTGCATATTTATGTTTCTTATAAGGGTTGGGAAATTTTCATCCATTATTTCTTTGACTGTCCTTCCCAGTTCTTTTCCCTTCTCTTCTGCTTCTGGGACACCCATGATGTATATGTTTGTGCACCTCAAGTTGTCAGTCATTTTCCTGAGACCCTGGTCAGATTTTTCCAATTTTCTCCATGTTTTCTTTTGACTGTTCAAATTTGATTACCCTGTCTTCTAGCTCACTGATCCTTTCTTCTGCCTATTCAGATATGCTGTTGTGTGTCTCTAGTATATATATTTTTAACTTAAATTTTTTCTTGAGATTGTTCACATACCATGCAATTATCCAAAGATCCAAAGTATACAATCAGTTGCCCATGGTACCATCATACAGCTGTGCATCCACCACAATTTTTTATTCAATTTTTAGAACATTTTCATTACTCCAGAAAAGAAACAGATACAAAAGAACGAAACTCAAATCTTCCCATACCCCTAACCGTCCCTCTCCATTTTTGATTCATAGTATGGTGTAGTACATTTGTTACTGTTGAAAGAGAGTTTAAATACTACTAACTATAGTATATAGTTTGCAATGAGTATATTTTTTCCTATATGCCCCTCTCTCCTTAACTTCTAGTTATAGTGTCATACATTTGTTCTGGTTTATGAGAGAAATTTCTAGTATTTGTACAGTTAATCATGGACATTGCCAACCACAAGATTCACTGTTTTATGCATTCCCATCTTTTAATCTTCAACTTTCTTTCTGGTGGCCTGCGTGACTCTGAGCTTATGCTTTCACCACATTCACACACCATTCAGCACTGTTAGTTATTCTCACAATGTGCTACCATCACCGCTGTCTGTTTTCAAACATTGAAGTTCATCCTAGTTGAACATTCTGCCCATAATAAGCAACCGCTCCCCATTCTTTAGTCTTGTGGTATATCCTGGTAACTTGTATTTTATGTCTATGAGTTAACATATTATAATTAGTTCATATCAGTGAGATCCTGCAGTATTTGTTCTAATGTGTCTGTTTTATTTCACTCAGTATAGTGTCCTCAAGGTTTCTTCAACTCATTTTTGTATAGATGGTTTTTTTTTCACACACCATACATTCCATCCTAAGTAAACAATCTATAGTTCCCTATATAGTCACATATTTTTGTACTCATCACTATTGCCACTATCTATATAAGGACATATCCATTTCTTCCCCAAAGATGAGGAAGAGTCAAAAGAGGGAGAGAGAAATAAAAAGAAAAAGAGAAAGAAAAATATAATAGTTAGGAAGCACCAAAAGGAAATAGAGCATTAAACTAAAGTAGAATAAAGTGTCAGACAACATGCCCAATGCCAAGAGTTCCATACCCTTCCCCCTTGCCCCCATATGCATTTAGCATTGGTATATTGCCTTTGTTATATTGAAGGAAGCATAATACAATGTTTCTGTTATAGTCTCCAGTTTGCATTGATTGTATTTCCCCCCCAATCCCACCCAATTTTTAACACCTTGCATTGTTGACATTCATTTGTTCTACCTCATGTAAAAACATATTTGTACCTTTTATCACCATGGTTGAGCACCCTAGTTTTCACTGAGTTACACAGTACCAGTCTCCATCCTTGTTCTTTCCTTCTGGTGTCCCACATGCTCCTAACCTTCCTCTTTCAACCATTCTCACAGTCTTCTTTGTTCAGTGTACTTACATTGCTGTGCTACAATCTCCCCAAAATGTTTTCCAAACCCATCTCTCCTATCTTTTCCATTTGGTCTGTAGTGCTCCCTTTAGTGTTTCCTCTAGAGCAGGTATCTTGTTCACAACCTCTGTCATTGTCTTTTTGTCAGAGAATATTTTGAGCTCTCCCTCATATTTGAAGGACAATGTTGCTAGATATAGGATTCTTGGTTGGTGATTTTTCTCTTTCACTATTTTAAATATATCACTCCACTTCCTTCTTACTTCCATGGTTTCTACTGAGAAATCTGCACATGGCCTTATCAAGCTTCCTTTGTATGTGATGGATTGCTTTTCTCTTGCTGCTTTCAGGAGTCTCTCTTTATCTTTGATGTTTGATAATCTCATTATTAAGTGTCTTGGTGTAGGCCTATTCAGATCTATTCTATTTGGGGTATGCTGCACTTCTTGGATCTGTAATTTTATGTCTTTCATAAGAGATGGAAATTTTCATTGATTATTTCCTCTATTATTGCTTCTGCCCCTTTTCACTTCTCTTCTTCTGGGACACCTATGGCACTTACATTCTTGTATTTCATGTAGTAATTCAGTTCCTGGAGACATTGCTCATATTTTTCCATTCTTTACTCTATCTTTTGTTTTTTGTGTAGGCTTTCAGGTTTCTTGTTCTCCAGTTGCTGAGTGTTTTCTTCTGCCTCTTCAGATCTGCTATTGTATGTTTCCATTGTGTCTTTTATCTGTTTTGTTGTGCCTTTCATTTCCATAGATTCTGCCAGTTGTTTTTTTGAACTTTTGATTTCTGCCTTATGTTTGCCCAGTATTTTTATTATATGCTTCATCTCTTTTGCCATATCTTCCCTAAACTTTTTGAATTAATTTAATATTAGTTGTTTAAATTCCTGTATCTCAGTTGAAGTGTAAAGTCTGCTCCTTTGACTGGGCCATAACTTTGTTTCTCTTAGTGTAGTTTGTAGCTTTCTGTTGTCTAGGCATCTGGTTTCTTTGGTTACCCCAATCAGGTTCTCCCAGACCAGAACAGGCTCAGGTCTAGAAGGAGGCAATAGTGTCCTTTTCCTTGAGTGTGTCTTCGGTTGATACACCCTGTGACACCTCAAGTCACTGTGTTTTTGTGCCCAGCATGTGGCACCTGTCAGCCTGTTGCTCCAGACTGGTGTAAGGATGTGTGGCACATGGCTGTTTTCCCTCAGACTCTGGCATCTGGTTCTGAATGGAATGCAGATAGTAGAGCTGGGCCCCAGGTTTTCCTCTTAGGGAAGGTACACACCCTGGGGAGAGGTCATTTACATTCAAATAGTCTGTCTGCCTGTGCTATCTCCTCCCGTGTCTGAGTCTGAGTGCTGTGAACTAACAGTGGCTGAGGCTTCCTCCACTGAGCCAAAAAAGGGATAGAAATTCCCCCTTCAGGGTCAAGCCCATGGTAACCCTCAGTTTCACCCATCAGCCTGAGATATCACCCAGTCCTTTGGGCTCCACCTCCATCCTAGAGAGGTTCTCTGGTTCTCCAAGTTCAGACATCACCAATAGCCTCTGTCTCCTTGTTGGGGATTCATAGCTTGAATTGAGCAGTCCATGCTTGTTAATTAAAACCCTAGTTGGATCTCAGCTGAGCTATATTCACTTGCTGGGAGTGTGCTGCTCTCTAGCACAGGGAGGCTTTGCAGTTTGCCATGGGGGATGGGGCTCTCAGGCTTTGCAGTGTGCCATCGGGGATGGGGCTCTCAGCTCAAGTCTGACATTTTCACTTACAGATTTTATGCTGCGATCTCAGGCATTCCTCCCAATACAGGTTGGTGTCTGATAAGTGTAGTCACATTTGTCCCCTTGCAATTATTCCAGATTATTTACTAGTTGTTCCTGGTTGTTTATTAGTTGTTCCAGGGGGACTAACTAGCTTCCACTCCTCTCTATGCTTCCATCTTAGCTCCTCCCCCTCTAATATATTTTTAATTTCATCTACAGTGTATTTCATTTCCATAATGTAGGTTGCCATTTAATGTATTTTTTCAAATTGTTCTTTATGCTTTCCTAGTGTCTTCCTCATATCCTGTATCTCTTTATGCATATTTTCCTTAATCTCTTTCAATTGATTAAATACATTCGTTTGAACATCTTTGCTTGCTTTTTCCAAATTCTGCATCTCCTCTAGTTTTTTGTTTTCCCTTGACTGGGTGATATCTTCCCATGTTTTAATATGCCTTACAATTTTTGTTGATATTTGTTCATCTGATTATCTTCATTTGTCTATTCTAAAGGTTGGTTTCTCTCTCTTGTCTACGATTTAGTTATTCCTGTGTTTGTATGGAGCAGTCCTTTATGGGAGCCTCAGTATTTCCCAGCCAAGACAATGATGAATATCCATGCAGGGGGAGTAGACCAGCTCCAGTGTGTCTGAGAAAGGGTCTGGAGAGGATTCAGAAAGCCCTGTTTTTTCCCCTGCGTGTTCCAGCCTGCCCAGCAAATGGCACTCTTTAGTTACTTATTCATCCTGAAAAGGTGTTTACCTCATGTAACCCAGCAGTGTCTGACCCAGGGGGAAGGGCTGAATTGTGGGGATCCTGTACTCTCACTTCACTGGCCAATATTTGCCTCAGTATTTGGCTGTGTACCCCTCTGTATTTGGGGCAAAGGACTGCTGAAACCTGCCCAGTCTGCAGCCATCCCCCAGGCAAGAATTGGGCATCTAGCTGCTTCCCTCATGGATGGAGAATGGGCACCAGGATCCATGGCCAGTTACAGTGTCTGCTCACATTCTCCCAGGCCCTTCCGCCAATGACCTGGGCCTTGAAATATCTTCCCCAGTCTCCAGGTCACCACAGAGTTGATTTGTTCTGTTTATGCCTGGCTCCTTGCTGCTTTGGGGAAAGTAGTAGGTTCTGCTTTTCTCTCCATAATCTTTAATTTTTGCAGCTCCTCCTGCTACCCCCTTTATTAAAATGCATTTTGTTGTGAACATTAGCATATATACTTAACCATGATAGCTTTCAAAGTGAGATTTAACGTGTAGTTAGAAAGCAGATTTCAAAGAATATTATGGGTTACATTTACACATTTTCAGTTAATTCCATTATTGTAAAATATAACAAACAGGAAGGTGTTAACGTTCAAAGTACACCTCAATCAGTAGTTATATAGGTAATTTCAAAAAATGTGGGTTATAGTTTCACAGTTTCACTTCTTTCCTTATTGTGAAATACAGATGCTAACGTTGAAAGTACAATTAAATGAACTGCTATAGAGCAAATTTCAAAGAATATTATAGGTTACAGTTCTACCATTTCAGTTATTTCCTTCTGGCTGTTCCAGTACCCTAGCATCTATATATGCATGTGTGTGTGTGTGCGCATGCACATTTTATTATTCGCAATCCTTTGTTAAATCCTAGCTTGTCTATGGCTACCCCTTCCTCTTGTTTAAAAATTTTCTCTGTTTTCAGGGGTGTCTAGGTGGTGACTACACTAACTTTTTTATATTCAAAGAGATTGTTGACACTATGGGTAAGGGGGCTGTATCTGATTGTTGTTCTTAAAGAAGTTCTTGCCTCTGGTTTTTATGACTTTTCTGGCACAGGAACACTCTGTTGGATTTACGTTTCTGAGAGATAAAACTTAGTGAATCTTTATAAAATCTCCAATAGGGACCTAAGAATTTTGGAACTACTGTTGGTAAGGGTATGGAATACTGTGGCCATTTGGGATATCTGGTGGAAGCTTGCCTAAGAGAAACCTCCAGGATAGCCTCATGACTCTAATTGAGATCTCTTAGCCACTGTAACCTTATTCTGTTCCCTTTATTTTCCCCATTTAAATAAAGTAGACACCTTAAATCCCTTGCTGCCAGGGCCAGATTATTCCTGGGAGTCATGTCTCAGGTTGCAAGGGAGATTCATTTCCCATTTTAGGGGAGTAAATGAATTTATTTGCTGAGTTGGGCTTAGAGAGAGAAAGGCCACATCTGAACACCAATAGAGGTTCTCTGGAGGTGGTTCTTAGGCATAATTATATGAAGACTTAGCCTCCAGTGTACAGCCCTAAGTTTAAAAGAACTAGCCTCAAGACTGAGGGCCTGATTTATTAAGGTGTGGGTTCCTAATTCACATAACCTATGTTCTGTTCCAAGATAAACAGTTTCTCACATTATCTTCACTTAGTTTTTACAATCATCATCACTCTCTATTTTAAACAATTATCATAACATAAGACAGCCCAGAGTTTTGTCAGCTGCAAATTATTTATCCCCTAGTATTAGTGTAATGCTGGTAAGCTATTCCATTTAATGCAGTCTCTGAAATGTAATGGGTAGTTTTCCCATATACCACTGTGTTGTTAACTCTTTGTACCAGTGTCATACCTTATAAGTATGTCATGCTAACACTTATGTATATCTATAGTGCTACTCTGTGGGTTACATGCCTTTAAACAACCACTTTTGACCATGTTCACCTTCAGTGCAGCGCTGATACTTATAATCCCATTAATGAACCACAATCACCCCTGTCCATTTCCATACCATTAAGTTCAACCTCATTATGATGTCTGCACATATTAGATTATCATTCCCCCTTTACTTGCTTCTATCTCTCTCTAGGTCCTCTTACATTCTACAGTATAAGACACTTATTTTACATTGTTCACAGAGTTCACATTGCTGGTAACATACAGTATCTCTCCTTTTGTGTCTGTGGTAGGTATGCTTTTTTGAAATGCAATTTTATTGAGATACATGCAATTTTATTGAGCTATTCCTTCTGGCTATCCTAATACCCTAGCATCTATATGTGTGTGTGTATATTTCATTATTCATAATCCTTTGTTAAATCCTAGCTTGTCTAATGCTACCCCTTCCTCTTGTTTAAAAATTTTCTCAATTTTCAGGGGTGTCTAGGTGGTGAGTACACTAACTTTTTCATATTCAAAGAGAGTGTTGACACTATGAGTAAGGGGGCTGTATCTGATTGTTGTTCTTAAAGAATTTGTTGCTTCTGGGTTTTAGGACTTGTCTGGCATAGGAATGCTCTGTTGGTTTTAAGCTTCTGAGAGATAAAACTTAGTGAGTGAAGTTTACAGTCACTGGCTCACAATAATATCACAAAGTAAAAAATATATTCCTGTGCTGGTTTAGATGTATTATGTCCCTCAAAATGCAAACTTGTGGGGGCAGATGTATTAGTGTTGATTAGGTTGGAATCTTTGGATTCGTTTGTTTCCATGGAGATGTGACCCACATGTTTGAAACACATTTATAGTTTGTTGTGTTTTTTAACAAAGCATATGTAAGTTTTTGTCAAGCTAGGTGTCTTTGAAGTCTGTTTAGGAAAATACTGTATTACTGGTTGCCTCTCACATCCATTCACCCAAATCCCTCAGATGGGTAAATCATGTGAGAAAATTACAGCATCTGTAATAATGCAGTTTTTATAGCTAGTCAATGAATCACTTGATTTATTGGTTCTAACAATTTGAAATTAATCATCAATGATGGTCATTTTTAGAGCAGCATTTTATACCATAAAGGGTATCTACTTGGCTTTACAAATGGGAGCCCTCTCCTCTTCATTCTAAAATTTTCACTTTTTCATTTATATTTCACTTATATTTCAGGGCAGATCACATCCCTTCAAATAGCTAGTTTTCGTAGACAGATATTTAAAAATTTGTGTGATTGGGTGACAATATCTGTGATGCAGTCACAGTCCTACATTTATGTTAATTATATAATTTCACCCAAGATGTTCATCCACAGCAGGAATGCCCTGGTGAAAATGTACTGATTTTTTGTTAATTACTTGGTGAAAAGCCTGTCATTCACCTGCCCAACAATAGACACATTGCTTAGTAAATTCACAGAGTGAGAGAAAGCCAAGTATGTAGAATTAGTTGCCAAAAGGGTAAAACTAGGTAATAAGCAGAGATGGTTAGAGAAGGATGTATATATAATTTGGTAATTCTTAGAGAAATGACACCTTTGAACTGTATATTAATGCTGTTTTTATTTAATAGTGAAAAAAATTTAATTGTGTTTTCTAGAAGTATTTGGTAACTGAAGAAATGTAGAAATGGGTAAAGGGTGGTATTACAAATAAAAATGAAACCTCTGCTTCTTCTGAGCATGTCAGCTTTGTTCCTCTTCACCCTGCAAACTCATGATTGACTATATTTGGGAGGGAGAGCATGTCACTTTCTGTCAAATAACTTATTTTCAAATACAAAAAATAATATGTGGGTACAGGATTCAGTTTTTAAAACAAAATGTTTACACTCAATTGACCATCTATCCATGTAAAAAGAAACAAACATGTCTAGATAGTAGCTGTTGGACCTTGCATTGTGGAGAACACATGCACTCTGAAAATTCTGTCATGAGCCATCGCCATGGTTATCGGACGATGCACATATGGCTCACGGTTCTAACTGTCACTCTGTGTGGAGAGAGATTCAAAGTTGGTGGCAGGTAGAGAAGCTCTCAGCTTCAGTCCAGAGATGGGAAATCTCAATTGCTGCTCAAAAGGTATGCTCATATTGACCTGCTTAATTAATTGAGTCCCCACAAATGCACAAAGATAATTTTCTAAAACTGTTTCTCATCTTTTTTTCAATTTCTCCTCTCCAATTTGTAACAGTTTTAAATGTGTTTTATAGTTTCATTTTATTCATTTATATTTTGTTTTTACTACAAAGCTGATGGCTATTAAAATTAATCTCATTTAGAAAAATTTAGTTTTTCTTATGTTGTCCTACATCCCACACTGCCTCCACCTTTGTTATTCATTTGGGAGAATATGGTGACATCTCTTTTACTGTTCTGTACTCATTAAGGTCTTAGTAAATTATTTTCAGAAATATGGAGTGAATCTGTATAGGTTGAGATGAGTAGGAAGGCATTTCACACAGTGAAGTGTTCCTATCTTGGTTTTATCATGCCTTCCAGCTACTTTTCAAGTTGAAATGAGTATTTAGTTCAGTACATTTGGGTGCCTGTTGCTTACATTATTATAACTAGTTTTCCAAAACATCTTAAGAATGTGTATGTGTAATTTATGAACCAAAATACACATTTCCTTTTATACGTGTTGGTTACCCTAAATCCCCATTTTACAGATATAGCTATATATACTTCCACCCAATGATTCGTCTCCCTAAAGATAAGTATATGAAGAGAGTAACTTTTTGTCAGTTACCCAATGAGAGTCCATCTTTCAACAAATAGCTCTAGAGAGAGAAAAATGTCAATGAACTTACAGGGACTGATAAATAACCAATATATTGACAGTTATTTACACACACAGGAAAATATGTAATATACATGGAAGAGAAGGGTAATAAAATTTGTGAAGTGAATGGGCCAGGAATACCTCAATTCATGACTGTTAAACAACATTCATGAACACTAGCCTTTTATCCTAGTCATGTTCCCTAGAAATTCCTGAGCAGCACCAACAGTGTACTGATGGTTATTCTGTATCCTCTCAGCTCCCACAGGGGACCCATTAGAGGACATTTCTCATGCCAAGGCAGACGTAGAGGATGCATCAAACATCAAGGTAAGGTTGTCCTTTTTGTTTGACATAAATTTATCAATTTCTTTGTATCTTTCTTTATAATCAGGTTCAGATTTGAAAACTTGATCATGTAGGTTATGGAATTTAGGGACTTTCTACTTGGCTGGGGGCGGGGGGGCGCAGAATCTCTGACCAACTGTCAACTGGTTCCAGAAGGGCCTTTGAACTTGGTAACATCAGATTTGAAACTGTATTGTAGAAGGGCTTTTCCTCAGTGGGATTCTTTTATTCTTTGGATAAATAAGTTTGCGATTTCCTGCCAAAGTGGACTTGACAGAAAAATCCTCTCAGAAAGTATCTGCCTTTTTCTGCAGGTGCCTTCTCCTCTTGCTTTTGTGTTCTTTGACTCAACCATGGTTTCCCATTGGTATTCTAGAGCAACTAAGAGAGCAAAAAACCTCTGGAACAGGTGTACAGAATGATCTGATCCTCACAGTGTTTCTTTTCCTTCATTACAGTGTTTCATTTCCTCAAGAAGAAGAGGAAAAGGTGTGTATTCTGGATTCATTCACTGGCTAAGGAAAGAAATCCAGATGAGTATGGTGAGGTTTCCTTGCTAACTTTAGTGTGGAGAGCCACAGTGATTCCCAATTCTGTGTCACAGTGAGAATGCGCTGTGTGGTGAGAGAAACTGATTTCTAGGTTAAGAACTCTAACCCTATTTCTGCATTCCCTGGAAGGAGCTAGGTTCTTCTTGTGTGGTGTAAAGTAGCATGAATTGGATTTTGGAGGTGTCAATGGATAAGTCATTGTGGTCTCATTGTGAATGTGTGTGTGTGTGTATTCACAAGTGCTTGTGTGTATTTATCCTTGACGTAGGTCCCATTTACCACAGAACAATTGCCAGTGTCAACTATGCCAAGTAAATAATCCCATCTGAGCCCAGCACAGTTTACATATACTAGCTCATATAATCCTTAGAGCCATATGAGGTGGGACTGTTTACTATACTCATGACTCAGAATATTGGAGGAGTAGAGATATATATATCCCCAATCTCATGTGCTTCTTTGGGAAAGAGACAAAGTATGTACCCAACCATGTGAGCCTGGTGTTGATACTCTGAACACCTGACCTGCACTTAACACTGAGCCATAGGAATATTAGACATTGTACAATGGATGTGTAGCATCTGTGCATGTGCCTGAAAGCTCCCAAACCAACAGTGTTCCCAAACACTGCCCATTCTTAGACGTTAACCTCAGTAATCATATCACCCAGGACACTATCAGTCCATCTTAGTACCACTTTCACATACTTCTTGTGAGCCACAGACCTCAGAGTTCAAAGTCACCAATTTGTACATTGAGGTCGAAATCTGATAGAGAAACTCTGATAGATTACCTGGCCAAAATCTGATGAGAGTTGGGGAGAAACTTTAAAGTATTTGATTCCATTGTTACCATGGACCCTAGAAATCCTCCTGTCTTACAAGCTGCACACGTTATGGAGAGTGACGAATAAGAATTCAAAATCCACCTTGGCTTTTTTCCTGCATGGCCTCTTTGGAACAGTCTTGTGCACCTGATTAGAGAGCATTTGTGGTTAACGCACTGTGGCTTTCATTAAGGAATTCTCCCACTGTGGGCTGGTTAGTGTTAGCAAAGAGAGTCAGCTCTTTTCATGAAAACATATACATGGACTAGAAAAGGAAGACTGGAAGGAAAATATGCAATCAAACTGTGGTTATGTTTAAACAGTAGGGTTTCAATATTTTCAAATTTTCAGTACCTGATTACATTTGTAACAAGTTAGTGTTTATATTCAATGGAATATTTTGCCTAGAATTCACTCAGATCGCTTGATATAGTGCAAAATCTCACAAAAGAGAAGACAAATGCAGAAGAAGTGCTTGTGGATCCATGAAGGGTGGAATGGTTTTGGAACCTGTTAAGAAACTAGAGGCACTTAGGCTGGGTTTCAAAAATGGAGAGGTGGAATGAAGACCCTCAGTCTTTGTATCATAGTTTATATTTTAGTATGCACCAATTTGTGGATGGACTATTTCAAGTCACTTTAGGTTGCCTTGGTGGGAAAACCAAGGAATCTGTTTCTCGTTTCTTTCTTAATCCCCTCTTTTGCCTCTCTCTTCCTGCTTATCAGATTTGTGAATAATGGTCCAGTTTTTCTTTGTGTATTTCATTGCAAATTGGTTCAAATCTTTCTACATGTTATTCATAATAACACACAGTAGACTGCAGAGAGCATGGTGCTGCCAACACCTTGATTTTGGATTTCTCCTCTCTAGAAATGTGAGAGAATTAAGTTTCTGTTTTTTTAAGGTTTCAAATTTGTGGAAATTTGTGCATTTCCACAGGTGATAGGTCCCACTTACACTGGACAGTTGCCAGTAACAACTTTCTCAAATATACCCCATTACCACGACACTTTTCATATACATTAGTTTGTTCTAACTTCACCAAAGTTGTATCTGTGGTTTGCTTACTATCCCTGTGACACAGATGGAGAAATTGTGGTGCAGAGATGAATGGCCCAAGCTCTTGTATTGCTATCAGGAAAGGGCCTAAATGTGAACTCAGGCTTGCAGCCCCAATGTCAGTGCCCTTATCACTCAGTCATATGATCACTAGACACCATACAAGGGATTTCCAGCATTTCTGTATATGCTTGTCATTACCTGAGCCTACAGAATCCAAGACTATCCATCATCATAAGGTAACCTCAGTGGACCCATGACGAGGGCAGCTAGCTGTTTGATTATTGCAGACTTTGGCATAGTTTTCAGTGTCAAGGCATGTAGAAGGTCCATATACTTCCATCAGATCAAAATTCTGAGCTGTTGGTGTCATGTATTAGAACCTATTCAACAACCTGGACTGAGGGCACAGTTCAGCAGCTCACCCAAAGCAGATTGTCATTGGGAAGATAATTTGTTGCATTTGATGACATCATCACCATGAACCCTGGAGATGGTTAAATCCTGTGAGTGACACAAACTAGGGTCAATGACAAAAACTCAAATAGGACTTGGTTCTTCCCCTGGTGTGCAACACTTTTGTTGAAATCCTCCTATTCACCTGGGT
Organism: Choloepus didactylus; assembly: GCF_015220235.1. Classification (NCBI taxonomy): domain Eukaryota; kingdom Metazoa; phylum Chordata; class Mammalia; order Pilosa; family Megalonychidae; genus Choloepus; species Choloepus didactylus. The sequence goes on from NW_023637591.1 coordinate 122,238, forward strand.
TAGATGGTGTCAGCACTCAAACCATGCATTCCTCCATAATGACCATCCCACTATTGAGGGCCAGTGATGGACAATGAACAGTGTTCAATGAATACACAACAACATAGTATAGGAAAGAAAGGCTGAAGAAAAACTATGATTAACAAGTAATGATTTTTAAATGGTAAGATTTTCCATATTTTAAAATTTAAATAACTGTCTTTAAAACAAATTGTTAGTGAATGGATACAAAAAATGTATTGCCTCAAATTGAATCCAGTCCACCAACAAAGATGCTTCTAATCAAGTGGAAATTCCTACCGAACACATTTAAATGTACTGCCAGTCTGTGCGGATCCGTGGTCTTTGAATTGGTGTAGAAATGTCAGGAAGATACTGGCAATTTAGGTGAGATACTGAACAAGCAAGAAGTATGATGAGACACTGTCAATGAGTCATAGTGTGTATTTTAGTTGCATTTGTAGACTGACTATTGCTGGTAGCTTTAGTTTGCCATTAGCTACCAAACTAAGGCTTTCATTCTTGTTCCTTTGCTACTCTGTTTGCTATTGCCCTTTCACCATGGAAGATGGCCACTCAGCAGCTCACACCATGCTTGGTAAACTACCAATTCCACACTAGCATGTTGTCCCAAGCCAGAATTATCCCTGGGAAATTCATGAATAACACAATGTGCTGAGAGTTCCCTTGTATCCTAGCTCCCCAGAAGCAGCTGATGGTGGCAGTTACAAGTGACCAAGAGGATGAGGAGACCCCACCTAATGATGAGGTGAAGTAGCTATTCTTTGTCTAAGGTAGAGAGGTTGCTTTTTGGTTTCTTTATCAATTGATTCCAGGTCATGATGTCTGCTCATGTACATTATGTATAACATATACAGTTTCCTTGGGTCAGAGAGTGTGGAGTTGTAACCTCTTCCGAATGATCCATGATTCAAGCAGGAGGGCATCCACAATGGTAGCAGCTGGTTATAAACTACATGGCTCTCTCAGCTGCATTTTTTTACTTAGATTAAGAATTTTATAATCACCAACTGAACAGGACTAAAGAGGTACATGTCTGGGAAAAGCCTGTGAATTCCAGATTCATGTCCATACATGCTTATGGGGTCTTTGGTTTTCCTAATGGTTCCAGGGAAGGAAAATTCCTGTGGAAATGGGATATAGCATGATCTGATCCTCATAGGGTTTTCTCTAATTGCAGGTGCCACGTGGACCAAGTGAAAATGGTATGTATCTAGAATTACTGTGAAAAATTCTTGATGAAAGTTGACCAAGGCATTGTTAGTAGGTTTGCCTCATGAGCCATTATTGTACCAGCTCTTTGTGGGAATGAGGGTTGGGGATGTGATTAATATAAAGTATTTTCCTTGGGAAGGAATATGGGCTTGTTCTACAGTCCTGAAAGCAGCTGTGCTGCCCTTATATGGCATGGATTTTTGAGTATGGTGGTTATCGGACATGTATGTGTGACTCTATGTGGTGTGATTGTGAATGTGGTGAGGGAGAGGGAGTTTGTGTGTGTGTGTGTGTGTGTGTGTTTCCCCAAGAGATTTGTTCAGCTTGTATAACTGCCATTGTGAACTTTTTCACTAACAATCCCATGATCCCTGACACATTGTATATAATGTCATTCATAAAATGCTCAGAACAGTCATTCCTCTCCCTCATTATGTTTACTTTCCCCATCCTTTACATAGAGGTTCTGAGGTTTGGAGATTAGTGACCCCAGATCTCAAGTCCCTAAGTGGAAGAGCCAAAATGTAAACCCAGGCATTTGGCCCCTGTGCCGATGCTCTGAACTGCTGAATTGCACTTATATCACAGTTATGGGTTATCAGACAAATGAAAGGGACTTCTACAATCTATGTGTATTCCAGGAAGTGCTCAAGTTTACAGGGATCCTAAACAGTATTCTATATTTGCTGGACTCAGGGGTCATAAAATGCTTGTTAGCATTATGTGCAGTATGCCAGATACTTAGACACATGAGTCTGAAAAGCACATTGAAATCTCCATGTTTCTGGCAAATTCACAAGTTCTGAGAGTTGAGAGGCATCAGTAGGACAAGCTAGTCAACTTCTGCCCATGCTGGGTCACTTCTCCGTACATGGCCCAAGCAGACAAGAATCAGAAAGATATTTTCATCTGTTTGAAAACTTCATAACCTCAGGCCCTACAGATGTTCAAACCTGTGAGCTTCACATTCAAGGGACAGTAAACAGTAAGATCTTAAATGTCCTCTTAGTCATTAGCCTAATGTTCATCACCCTCATGCATCTCTCCTGTAGACCTGCCTCACAGCCTCAGTGCTCAACCCATTCCTCTGTCCTAAGAAGAGTCACACTGTGGGCTGTTTACTGTGAGCACAGTCACACCACTCAATGAGTGCACACACATGGTAATGAAAAGGAATTAAAAGGAAAAATATTATGTTGTGGACATGGTTATTTTTAAGAAATAATGCCTCAGTAGTATAGAAACCTGTGTAATTATTATCTTTATGAAAATCTTAGTGACTCTATAGAAAAGAATTTTCCTAGAATTAAATCAGTCCACCAAAAAGGTTGCTTATAAAAAAGGGGAACATACTACACAGGAGCTCTTTGGATCCATGGAGATTGCAGTGATCTGAGGAATTTCATTAGGACACTGACACTTAGCCTAACTTCAAGAGAAGTGGGATGAGTGATGGGACCATGTCAGGAATCACAGCATCTATTCAATAACCATTTGTAGATGGATTATTTCTGGTTGTATATGAATGCCTTTAGCTGTACAGCCAGAGAATCTTATTTCATGTTTATTTCCTGCCCCTCTCCTTTGGCATCCTTTTCTCCATGGAGGATGGCCCAGCAAAAGATCATTCCAGGCTTTTTATCCATTAGCCTCCTTATTCTATTGCCCCTTCCCAAGATATGTGGAGCTTGCCAAATAACCCATGAGCTACCCCTTGATGTACTGACACTTACCCTGTGTCCTAGAAACCCCTGAGTGCCTGTTAGAGGAGCCTCATGGTGACACGGCAGATGAGGACATTCCATCTAATTCCATGGTAAGGTTGCCTTTGAGATAAGATCTATTGTTTTTCTTTTTCAGATGAGTTTAGACAGAAAAATCTGGCTATGTAATTATAGAAATACATATGATTTCCAAGGTCATGAGTATGTTTACTGTGAGCTTATTACAGATCCCTGAAACAAGAGGGCAGCAGCAGGGATCAGCTGTATGATATGGGACCTTTTCCTCAGCAGCAGGTTTTCCTTGGGTTAAGAATTTCTTTAATTCCTAAGCAAAATAGATACATCATTCAGGAAATCTTGTGAACTCCCATAAATGTCTGCTACAATAGCTTATGTGGTGTTTGACTCAGCCATGTTCCCCATCTGCTTTTCTGAAGGCACCAAGAGAGCAAAAGACTTCTGCAAACACGAGACACAATGCTCTGATCCTCATAGTGTTTTCTTTTCTCTAATTGCAGGTGGACTCAGAGTTGAGTGAAAATGGTATGTATTTCGGAATCACTTGCTGTAAAAAACCTCGAGATTATTAACAAAAAACATGGCTTTTGTGCTTGCCTTAGGCTGGAGAGGCACCCAGATTCCAGCTTCCAGGTGGGAATGAGGACAGGGGATGTGATTATGCTGTAGGTAAAGAAAAATGGTCAAGTTCTTCAGTTCTCGTAAGCAGCTCTGTTCATTTAGGTGGTGAATGTTGGCATGTACAAGAATTGGGAATGTCTTTGTGTAAGTCTATGTGGTGTCATTATGAAGGTAGTGATGAGGGTGAGTGTGTGTTTCCCCAGAAACTTTTCCCACCATGATAGAACAATAGTTACGGAGGCTGAGATGATCATAGAACATGTCAAGGAGATAGTGGCATTTTGATAGTGCTTCATATTGGGCAGGAGGAGTGATAAGAGTCTAACATTGAAAAATAGCATGTATTTTCATACTATTTGTAGATTATTTCCCATTGCTTTGTGATATCTTTAGCTACAAAGCCAAGGACTCCCCCCATTTTCTCCTACTTCTCCTCTTTGCCAGCCTCCTTCCATCCCACAGAAGCTCATTCTATGCTTCTTCACTACCCACCTCCATATTGCTCTGAACTTGTCCATATCAAGCAAAGTGCCCTGAGTTATCCAGGAGCAATAACCCCAATGTACTGACTTAGTCTGTGTCCTCCTAGCTCCCACCAAGGGCTTGCTCAAGCAACTTCTGCAGGCCACAGCAGTAGAGGAGTCCCCATATTATTCTGAGGTAAGTTTGCTTTTCTTTGTCTCAGAACTGTTGTTTCTTGGTTTCCTTCTTTTTCAATCCAGTTCAGATATGGAAATATGACCATATACATACAATAGTTGATATATACAATTTCCTTGGTGGGGGCAGTGTTCAATGGAAGCCTATTACTAACTGATCTATGATTCAAGAGGGAAAATTTAAATAGGAGCATCACTTATATTTTAGAGTAGGGTGTATTTTCCTTAGCAGCAATATTTTCTCCTAGATTAGAGATCTATCATCCAGGAAAAGCTTATGTCTTTTCCACAGATGTTGCTTCAAGTGCTTTTGGATTTCCTTGACTTGACCACTCTTTCTTAAATTATCCTCACATTGTTCTTTTCCTCACAGTGTTTTCTTTTCTGTAACTACAGGTGGCCCGGATAATAAACCCCAATGGTAGGAATTCAAGACCATAACTTCCTGAGCAAAAACCTAAATGATAAGAAAGGTGGGTCTTCCTTGCTGGCTTTAGTCTAGAGAGGCTCTTCCCCAGTTCCACCCCCAATTTCAGCTGCCCAGGGGAAATAAGAATTGGGATGTGGTGAAGGAAACCAGTATTCCAGGTGAGAACTAGGGTCCTATTCCTTGAGTATTTGGGTTCTTTTTAGGCAGCATGTGTTTGTGTGCATGTGAGAAGTGTGTATCCATATGTCATTGTATGTGATGTGATTCTCAATGTACATGTGTTTAATGCATAGAAAAATGTGATTTAAATTCTTGTTACTGAGCACCACACAGTCAGGGCATCTGCAGCACATTTTAGTTGTAGGCATTTTTCAGAAGCCCAGTAGGCTTTTCTGCTAGTTAGCTGTGGTATTGACAATATAGAGAGAATATTTCCATTTTCATAAAATGCTCTCCTGGGCAGCTGCCTAGAGTCTGGCACTGGGTGTGTTCATTGAACTCACCTAACACAGTGTGTCCACAACAGTCAGAAATTCAGAATAAAATAGGATGTGAGTGGTTATGGTCCAGCTAAATGGGGAAATGAGAAGTTGAGAGGGGATTTCTTCAATTCCCTTCAATTCAAACTGCTTGCAGTGTCTTGTTGAAGGCCTCTGACTCCATGGAGCCCAGGGAAGGTCTGGGATCAAAGGGGAAAAGCACAGTGATATTTGCTGGCCAGTAAGGCCTCAAGTGTATACTGGAGGGATGGGTGTGCCACTCTAATAATTTTTTGTGGATGTTTGCATTCCTAAAGATTGGCTGGCTTATCGGCGATATTCCAGCAGTGACGAAGATGACAATCCAGGTAGGTAACAAGACAGAAGGGAGGATCCCATGGGAAAGGGGTGCCAGGAGCACCTGCTGTTGTTGTTTCACCTTGTACTTTGTAGACTAAGGAAAGGGATGAGAATTTGAAAGTAGAGGAAATATATATGGAGGTCTGCTTTGTTCTTTTCATATTTTAAGTACATAATAGAGGTATTAGGACCATGGGCTTTAAGTGTTTTGTGTCTGCTGTCATCTTTTGTTGCTTTGCTTTCCCACTAGCTCTGTTCTTTTCATACCTTGACCATCACCAAGGTCAAAGCCTTTGGTTTTCTAGGCTGACTCCCCATGTTCCCATGTCCTGAAGAGGTGTTCTGGGAAGCATACACTTGAACAAACTTGTAGTCTCCACTTATGACCCAAATATAAATCCTGGGATTAGGAATAAAACCAGAATTTTCATTCATTTGACATAAGTATGTGTCTAGTTGGCTTCTCCATACCTTCCAATGCCTGGCAGGGTTTCTGGAGGACTAGTGTAAAGGGGCTGCTGGCTTGTTTCACTCACTGGCTCCCACAGTCCCACAGTCCTGGCCTCCTGGAACTGACCAGGCCCAGGACAGAGCCTCTGGGTAGCTTGGCCAGGGTGACACTTCTCCTCTCAGAACCCACAGCACCAGCCAGACAGCTCTGCCCTGTCCTTACACACCAGCCATTCTCCTTCCTTTTCCTTCCTCAGTCTTCTCTAGGTTCCCTTCCCTCCCAGTCATTCCAAGGCTTGATAAAACACTGGAAGTTTCCACTGGCTTAAGTGGTCATACCTCCTGTACTTTTATTGTCTGAATTGAAGTCTGTGGGAATATGGGCAGGTTACTTTATCTCTAGTTTCATGTTCATCCTCTCTAACAGGCTAGAAAACCTGTAGGGATGTTGTGAGGACAAAGTGTCTCCCATGAACCTAAGGGTATACCAGGTACAGGACAATCACTTGATTTGTGGGGTTGGTGGTCACTCTTCCACAGGACCTGATTCAACTCCAGGCCTCTGAGAGTTGGTCCATGTGGAAGGGTGGATTGGATAATTGATCCCTTGATTAATTGGAGAGGTTCACAGTACACTCCTGATTTTTCCTCTAATCTCATGCTGGAGAACAATTTGATTAGTGGAAATGGGAAAAGAGAAAGGATGTGGACAGTGCTTAGGGGGGAAAGAAGCAGCAAGGGAGAGAAAGAGGAAGAGAGGATCCATCATGCACAGAAAACTATGGAGACAGTGTGTGCCAGCTTAGAGGAAAGGGAGAACATGGGCATTTCTCACTATCCACATTTATGGTACTTGAAGGCCAGAAGAGAGACCTTGGAGATCCTAGACCCACTCCCACATGGCAGAGGTGAAGTGATCAAGGCCCTGGGAGAGGAGTATAGTGGTGAGGACAAAATTGTGTCCTGGGATCAGGTCACACCCTGACACCAACAAAAGGACTCGAGTTCTCCCCTCGACTCTAACTCAACTCTTTCATTTTCCAAGGCGAACGCATCACAGTTACTGCCCTCGTCCATTCAGAGGCATTCTTTACGGATTCAGAGGATTCTGATGGAGAAGACAATTTCCATGTAATTTATTTCCTTTTTTGGTCTCTTTTTAAATCACTGTTTCTTATCTCTCAGCTTCTTTGTACCTCTTCCCTATTCTGTCTTCCTATCTTTATTTGATGGTGATCTTGAAGTTCATGGTCTCACTAAGGAAATTTAGGTCCTGGAGTAGGTTTTTCTAAAAACTTTCTCCACCCTCCTCCCCTACTTTTCTGGCATTGCCCTGATTTCCAAGTCTACTTTACACCTTGAATATTCTCATGTAACTCTGAATGGATCAGGCAGGAGGCCATGCTGCAAGTCTGATAGCTTGGGCCACACCCTGAAGAGGGGACACTTGTGTAGTTCATTCTGGGCTGGGCACCCCCCACAGAAGATTGTTCCTACACATGGTGTCTCCAGACATGCAAGTTTGTTCTCTTCCCTGCAGCTCTCTACTGTCTGTCAGGAGGAGGAGAACATAAACTAGAAACAAGAGGAAAATGAAGAGGAGAAGTGAGTGTGGAGTGGGTAGGATGAAGAGAGGAAGGGACAGAAGCCCACATGCACTCCATTGCTTCCCACCTTTCTTTTTGGCATTTCAGGAACATAAGCATTACTGAGCCTACTGGGGTGGCTGCCATTGAGCAGGAACGTGGAACTGGGGACAAGACCTGGATGGTCAAAATAAGTGCAGGCAAGTGAATGATGTTCTGAGAACCCCTCTCCTGGGACTAGAAACCCATTCCATATAAGCCCCTGAGCTTGCTCAGCCATGCCTTCCACTGCCTCCTTAATTTGGAGGAGAGGATTCTAGTGCTTGTAAGGCTTTTATTATACTTTTAGAAAGGGTGTCTTTTGTAACCTTTATAATTCAGCATTTAGTAACATAAGATTATTTTCATTTTTGTTATCAAGCTTAATGATTTTTTAATTTAAAGGCACAGGCAAAGTTTAGTACTTGCTTCAGCAAGAAAAATGATTATTAGAGAGGAAAAGGGAAGATCTCCAGGGAACTGTGCATGTTTAATGTGGAGATGTTGAGTGGACTATGTTGAAGGGAGGGGTGGAAAAGGCAGTGTCACTACTTCCACCCCTGTCCCTTCACAGCTCCTGCTCATCACGCAGACCAAGTATGGGGCATCTGCCTTTCATCCCAGACTCCTAGAGCCTCCTCTTTCCTCTGCATCAGTTTCACTGTTCAGGGGAAATTTACCTGAAGGCAGCCCAGCCAAGCAGCTTTTATAGCCCGTCTATGCCGAAAGACAATTCCCTCAACACAGAGCAGCGAAGGGGCCTTGATGCCCTGTGGATCTGACTCCTGGGGATATCAGAGGCCCAAGGTCATCTCTCCAGAGTCCAATGTGCCTACTGGGTCCTGCAACCCACCCCAGGGAGTTTCCCCCTCCATCCACATCTGTGCCACCCCAGTGATCCCAGAACCTGTGTGTGTGTTATAGATACTACCCCAGAAAATGACAACAATGGCGAGATGGAGACTTCAGTCTGAGCCTTAAAGCCTCTGGACATAATATGGTGGTTTGCAGTTGACATCAGAGAAGATCCAAAGGAAACAGCCACCTCATGCTTATCCCCTTACAATCTCTTTTGCTAGTCAAACAATTAAATAAGAGTTTAGTTTTTTAATTGTACAAATTTAGCATTAATTTTAGAAATATGTTTTCTATTTAATGTTTGGTTTTATTATAATAAATGATATTTTGGTACTAGTAGTTGTTTTTCTTAATATCTTCCCATGATATAAACACATAAATGAAAAAGCACCATGAGCAAAGCTAGATCTTAATGAATGATTGTAAGGCTGTCCCCTTGTGGCTACAACCAAGGTCACTGCCTCTCTCATAAGAACCCTCATTTCCTCTTTGTTCAACAAATGACTGCAATTTAGTACTTAGAATCTTGCCTTAAGCCAGTGTCTTTGTAGACATTTTGTTTACTGGCATCTCTTCACTCATTTGGAAGGGATATTGGTCTAACAGGATAACTTGGATGTCAATGCCTGTTCTATTTACAGTAAAAGTCAGTTTTGTTGGGTATAAGGTCATTGATCATCATTTCTTTACACAAATTTATTTACCCATTTTCTTCTGGCACAAAGTCTTCTCAAAAACATTGATGAGATTCTTATATTATTTCCATTATACCATTTGCACTTCTCTAGATGCACAAAGGACTTTTCTCATTCTTTAAAACCCAGTAATTTTATTATAATATCTCTTGCCATTATTCATTCTTAGTCACTGCTCAATGTCTATTTCATATTTGCAGCTGAAAGCATTTTCATTTCTAGATAAAAAAACTAATTTTTAATGTTTTTCTCTTATCTCTGTTTTGGGTTTCTCTTTTAGGCACTCAGTGATTCATATATTGGATGTTCTAGTCCTATCTTCAACTGTTGCCATTTCTCCTCAATCTTTTACAATCTGTTTGATATTTTCATATTGTCCCCTTGTTCACCTTATGTTTCATAAAGGCATTATCTTGTCATTGTGTTTCTTCTTGTTTACATTTCATTTATCAAGGATTTTTCTTTTGTTTCTCTCTCATATCCTGAGATAAGACCCTCATTTTTGAAGGTTTTCCTATTGGGTTTATGAAAGACTTTCATATCTGGTTTCATTACAGTATATAAAATATAGCAAGATAAAGGCGTTTCATTTATTTATACTGGTGTTACACTGCACTTAATCCTTTTTCCTCAATATTTTGCATTGGAGTTGGCATGAATATTCTTCTTTTTGATCATTTTATATTGATTTTTTTCTCAATATCATACACATTAGTATGATTTAGGGTAGCTTTCCCAACCTCCCAAGCTGTCTGTCTCTCCTGTTATTTCTGGGCAACTCTAAACTTTTTGGCAGCTTGCTTCTTGGTATTTCTTGCTTCTATATTTCATCCTCTCTTATATTTGGGTCTGCACTCTCACTATCTCTGCTGCACCTGTCCTCTATTTTGTTTCTCCATCTGATCACTGATTACTGCCCCTTATTTAGAATCTTATCTTGGAAGGAAACAACTAACACCATCTTGTTGAAATCTGGTCATTACCTTTAAATGTACATGTATATTCAGAATCAGTTTGCCATTAAGTATATTTTCAATTATATGTACTAAAATGCATATGGTTTCTGAATTATGATTGTTTTATTTTTAAATTATTAAATTTTGTTCCTAATTATATTTTTGTGAAGCATTTTCATTGATTTTCATCATTCATATTTGAGGAGTTTGATTTCAGATTTATTAATTTTCTGTTTATTTAGGTTTTAGGGATTTGGTTTTAGTGATGCCAATTTATTTTTAATTGTTTTCTAAAATTTATTTCTATTGCTAATCACATAGGTTCAGAATAATTAGAACTGGACCTACAATTTTACCATCAAATGGTTTTCCTGTTATTGGGCATATACACCAGGATCCCCCAAAGTAACTTGTGTATATCACATGGTCCAAAAGATCATAATTAACTTTTGTCCATACTGCATTTCAAAAAATGATTTTAGAAATAACGTCTAGAAAGAATGAACAGATTGAATTCTGTTTACTGATTTTAAAATATTTATGTACACATAAAATCCTCCCAGCTTTATTATACCATGATTCTAGTACTAAGCATCTTGAAAACAAGTATATTAGTAAGAATTCTGTGGATTGAAACCATTAAAAAGTTGCACTCCTACATTGGGCTAAATTCTGGGATTCAGAAATGCACTGCAGGCTTCCTCTACCCTGGGGACCTTCTGCTCACTGAGTGGATGGTCCTTTATGGAAGTCAGTGTAGCCTGTTCACAATTGCATGGATAGCAACTTCCTTTGGCATCTCTCTTTACAAAATACAAGAGTTACATCATACAAGACCCCTTCATGCCTTTGACATGCCCAGCTCCCTAGGACCTGTCCGAATGATCACAGAATGCACCCAGACCTGGTAGTGTTCACTCTGCATTTAGGCCCCTGAGATCACTGGAGGCCTCTCCTCCTTCCTTCCCAGGTCTGAGCCTCTCCAGAGAAACCTCCATTCCCAGAGCCCAGAAAGCAGATCCATCCAGAACCCGTAGTCCTCTCCCATGAGCCCATGCAGCAAAAAATGCTATCAGGAGCTAATGTACCTCCACTGGAGACTTCCTGTTATCAGGCATATACACAGAGTGGGGGGGGATCCCTGCTCAGGATATAGACTAGAAAATGAAGCAGTGCTTTTGAGCATCAACAATGCACTGGGGAGTGAAGAAGATCGAGACCATCTCACTCCAGTGTCAGACAGTCTTCCACTCTTTCACCCTCCTTACATTTAGTCCTATATCTATCGATTCATTAAACACCTGACTTCATACCAATTCAAAAAAATCCAGCCCATTTCAACAGAGTTCATTGTAATTCCTGCCTGCACATACTTTTAACTTTATTTTCTGAATACACAGGAAGTGGATGGGAAAATTGCATCACAAATGCTGTGGTATTAGTGGATGGAATTAGTCTTTTTGTCACATTTCACATAGTGTGTCTTTTTGTGTTCCCTTCTATTTAACATTGCACTCCTTGACTATGTTGTCCCTACTGCTGCCATCTCTGCTAAAAGTTAGAACACCTTGTGAAAACTCATGATAGTGAAACTTTTCACTCTTGTGATGTTGTGAATGATTAATTTATATAACAGCATTTTGGTTGAGTTCTGGCTGACCTAGTTATGTAAGAATTTGTGGGCTTATCTAAGGGATATTTTTTTTACCATAGGGATATAATTCTTAATGGAGGGCTGCAAGTCTGGTACGTCACATGGGGACTGGGAAGCAGGGCTGTGGAATATCTCTGAGAACAGGATTGGATGTCTTCCTTGGGGGATTTGGGATCACTCTGAGAGCAGGCTGGGGTTCTCATAGGATGTGGAGCTCTCTGAAAGAGAAAAATAATCTACTGTGTCCACTCTTGTGAAAGCCACACATCAGAGATCTACAGTGAGTTCAGCAGAAGCAAGGGTATGAAAATTGCTCAATGTCATCAGTAATCAGAGAAATGCATGTTTAAACTGGAAGTTCTCATTCCCATATCTAACAGAATGGACACAGTTTGGTTAAGGAAGACCTTCAGGAGGGAAGGCACACAACCAGTACTCTTTCAGCCATTGCTCTCTCTCAGTCCAGGCTGCTCAGACAGGTGTGCAGACCTTAGGGAGACAACTGGGGGCTATGGGCCTTAGTGATTAAACTAGCAAGCCCCAGCCCAGCAGGTGACTTTGCCACATAATGAGCATCAACTGCTCATCCAGGGTTGGTCAGTTGAAGGTGAAGCTAATTCTTTGTGGAGCTGTTACATGGCAGTTGGTCTGGAATGTTCTGGGTTCTGAGCCACCATGGGAGCCAAGCAGACCCCTGGTCACTTTGTGTGTCTCCTGATCTCCCAGGAAGGCTCACATGAGGCAATTGAAAGTGTGAAGATGCTTGAGAAGGATGGCCACAAGTTTGGGATGTCCCCTCATCCTTTACAGGTGCTTTGATTGGGGGAAATTGCTTTGTATTTCAGGTCAGGGATTGAAATGTAGAGGCATGAGGTTGGGTCAGGATTGGGGTCCTTCACTTGGTTCAGGCCAGGAAAGGGATTTTGCCAGGGCTGCTTTGATAAATCCCACATACTGGCTGACTTAACCATAGTAATTTATTTTTTAATGAATTGGTAACTAGTAGTCCAAAATCAAGGTGTCAGCAGAGCCATGCTTTCTCCAAAGACTTTAGAAATCCTCCATAATGTGACAATCTCACTCGCTCTCTCTCTCTGTGTCTTTAACTTCTCTCTTCTACTTCCACATCCAACGTCCTTTGCTTATAGGGACTTCAGACATTGGATTAAGGCCCACCTCATTCAGTTGGGCCACACTTTTACTAATAATAGCATCTGCAAAGGTCCTATTTCCAAGTGGATTTACACCCAGGGAACAGGAAATTATGATATGGAAATAACTTGTGTGGGAGGATGAGATTCAATCCTCAGTAGGATTGAGGGGAGGTCTTGCTCCAGGGGTCCAGGGCCATAGTTGTTGTTTTTGAGGACCTCTGTTCCCAGGGAACCAGCCACATTTCTGCCCCAGATCCAACACATCAACATTCTGATTTTGGGAAGTCACCTAACTTCTCAAAACGTGAGTGTCCTTAACTATTTTGATAGCACTTATTCTCAATGAGCTGTAAAGCATAACTCCCATGGAAAAGCTGAAAGTCAGTTTCCATGCTCTCCTCTCCTGAAGCTACCCAAGTACCCTCTCTGCCGGCAACCATTGCCATGTTTTCTGCTTTTTCTTCCAGGCATTTAATAATTGAACTTGCAGAGCTTTATGAAGTGCCAGTTTTCTTAAAGGTTTACCTGGATTTACTCATTTTAGCCTTGACATAATACTAGTAAGTAGGCTCTGTTAACATTTCCACACCACAGAACAGGAAACTGAGGCCCAGAGGGGCTAAGCTACCTTCCCAGGTACATGTGGTTTCTAAGTGGGATGCTCTCAGTCACTGCGGTGTGCAGCCTTCGTGTATTGTCTCATCTATTTCATCTATTGCCCATGCAATTAGACTGTTCAGTATTTTAAATGTAAACTAAAGTACAAGATCCACCTTCTTAATCCAAATTTTGATTCTGGAAGTTTCTGAGTTCAAGATTTTGACATTCACATATATTATTAATATTTTCCCTATGGTCTTCTCCTAGCAAGATGTCAATAGTTCTCCATATTGTGAATGCAGTTTCCAGGACCTTGCCTCAAGGATACAAGAAAAAAAGAAACAGACATTAATGTATTCAAACATAGGACACACATAAGGATTGATTAACCATCTGGAAAATGGATGGCTCATCACCAGTGGTGGTTCAACAGCATGAAAATGGGCATCTGCCCAAATCCAAGGATAGACCATCAAATGTCACAACCTGCAACCTGCCACATGCAGGGCACTGTGGAAATTTAATCATGCAGTTGATTCAAGAGTAATGATTTAGGGAATAACTATAAAAATGTTAATCTTTTATTATTGATATATAATATGCATACCATAAAACCCACCCTGTTAAAAGTAGGGTTATTATCTACTTACCTCATTACTCTCTTGTCCCTTCCTAAGATATGTGCAGCTCCCCAAATATCCCATGCGCTACACCTTGATGTACTGAATCTTAATCTGTGTCCTTCTAGAAACCCCTGAGGGCCTGTTAGATGAGACTACTAGTGATAGGGCAGATGAGGAGGTTCCATCTAATTCCAAGGTAAGTTTGCCTTTCTATGAGATAACATCTGTTTTTATTTTTTTCCAAATGGGTTTAGATACAAAAGTCTGACTATGTAATTACAGAAATATATATGATTCCCGAGGACAGAGATATGTTTATTGGGAGCCTATTAATCACAGTTCCCTGATTCAAGAAGGCAGCAGCAGGGAGTCAACTGTATGACATGGGGCCTTTTCCTCAGCAGCAGGTTTTTCTCCTAGGGTTAAGAACTTTTTAATTACCAAATTAAACATTATTCAGGCAAAGCTTGTGCCTTTCCACATGTGTCTGCTAAAATTGCTTATGGGGTGTTTGACTCAACCTTTATTTCCCATCTGCTTTTCTAAAGGCACAGAGAGAGCAAAAGACTTGTGGAAACATGACACAGTATGATCTGATCCTCAGAGTGTTTTCTTTTCTCTAATTGCATATGGACTCACAGATGAGCAAAAGTGATATGTATTTTGGAATCAATTGTTGAGAAAAAAACTACATGATCAAAGATCCAGGGCTTTTGTGCTTGTCTTCAGCTGGAGAGGCACCCAGATTCCAGCTTCCAAGTGGAAATGAGGATGGGGATGTGATTATGTTGTAGATAAAGAAAAATTGTCATGTTCTACAGACCATGTTAGCAGCTGTTTTTCTTTAGGTGGTGAGTGTTGGTGTGTACAGGAGTTGGGAAGTGTCTGTATGTGAGTCTATGTTGTATGATTGTGAAGTTGGAGATGGGGGGTGAGTGTGTGTGTTTCCCCAGAAGTTACTTCCCACCTTCATAACACAATAGCCAGTGTCAAATTTGCAAATGTATTCTATCACCATTGCATACTTTACATATATTTCCTCATTCACCTCATAATACTACCATACCTACAGCTGTATTTACGATTTCCACACCTCCAATGGAGAAACTGAGGTGCAGAGATGGTTAGCCTAACATCTCAAATTACTAAGTGTAGGAGCCTATATGGGAAACCAGGCATGTGACCATGGCTGATGCCCAGAGCCACTATCTACACCCATCACTCAGCCATGGGATCATTGTACACTGTACAAGGGAGACTGACCATCCATTTGTATTCCAGTATCCAGACTACATGGACTCCAACCTCTGCTCTTCATTATAAGTGACCTCAGTGGTCTGATGATGCAAGGACATTACAGGTTTCTTTTACCACAGACAGTGGCCTTGCCATAGTATGAAATGCACAGAGAAACTCACATTCTTGTGATCAACTCACAGATTCTGAGATATGTTTGCTACCACCTAGCACAACGAGGTTAACATATGTAAGTCCTCCACACCTGACCCCAGGTAGATAAGCATCCAGGAGTTATTCTAGTGTATTTGATAACATCTCCATGAGCCCTAGAAGAATTCAAATTCTATTAGCACCACAGCCAGGGCACAGGGACCATAAGAACTCAAGTTACCAGATGGTTATTGGCCTGGTGCACCTCACCCCTGGTTCAAGTTTTTCTCATGCCTCCCCTCAGTAATGAGCTCCCCCTTGGTGACTGGAGAGTACAAACATGGGCAGCCAACCCAATCAATGAATGCACACACAAGGTATAGGAAAGGAAGATTGGAAGGGAAAATATTACATGATTTATAATGGTTTATATTTAAATGCTAGAATTTCAGTAACTTCAAATATTGTGTAATTGATTAATTCATGAAAAAGCAGTAGTGAATTAATACACTAGAATGTTTGCCCTGCAATTTTATCCAGTCCCACAATAAAAGATTATACATAAAAATATCTTTTAAACAATTACTCTATTATTAAACTTTGGAAAGAAAATAAAATGCTAGGTACAAGCAAATTCAAAATCCTAAACAACATCATAAATGCAGTGTCAGCATATGTGGGGATATGGAGGCTGAGGTGGGCTTAGAACATGTCAAGGAGGTAATGGCATTTTAGTTGGGCTTAAAAATAGGCAGGAGGAGTGATGAGTATCCAACATTGAAAAATGGCACATATTTTCATAGCATTTGTACATTGACTATTTCCCATTGCTTTGGAATGTCTTCAGGTACAAAGGCCAAGGAGTACCTCCATTTTCTCCTGCTCTTCCACTTTGCCATCCTCCTTCCATCTCACAGAAGATCATTCTATGCTTCTTTACTACTCACCTCCATATTGCTCTGACCTTGTCCAAATCAAGCAAATCACCCTGAGTTATCCAGGAGCAACACCCCCAAAGTACTGTGAATCTGGGTCCTCCTAGCTCCCCCCAAGGACCTGCTCAAGGACTTCTGCAGGCCACGGCAGAGAAGGCTCCATATAATTCTAAGGTAATGTTGTCTTTCTTTGAGATAGACCTGTTGCTTTCTTGATTTCCTTTTTTTAATCCAATTTATAGAAATCTGACTACGTACATTATAACATATATATAATTTCCTTGGCAGTTACCATGTTCAATGGGAGTGTATTACTAACTGATCTTTGATTCAAGAGGGACATTTAAAATGGCAGCATCACATATTTTATGGTAGGGGGTATTTTGCTTAGCATCAATCTTTTCTCCTTGACTTGAGAGATACATCATCCATGAAAAGCTCACGTCTTTTCCACAGATGTCACCTCACTTACTTTTGGGTTTCCTAGACTTGACCACTCATTCTCAAATGGTTTCCAAAAATCAATGAGAGGACAAAAGCCTTTGCAAGTGCCACACATCAAGTTCTGGTCCTCAGAGTGTTTTCTGTAACTACTGGTGGCCCCAAGAATAAAGAACAATGGTAGGTATTCAAGGTCACAACTTGCTGAGAAAAGAAAATCTAAATTATAAAAAAGGTTGGTCTCCCTTGCTGGCTTTAGTCTAGAGAGGCTCTTTCCAACCCCCAACCAAAATCACACCTGTCAGGTTGAGGTAAGAATTGGGATGTGGTGAAGGAAATCAATATGCCACGGAAGCACTAGGGTCTTATTTCTTGAGTATTTGTGTTCTGTTTAGGTTGCATGGGTTTGTGTACATGTGAGAGATATGTATCCATATGTGATTGTACATGATGAGAGTCTCAATGTGCATGTGTTTAAATGTTTGGAAAAATTGTGATTTACATTCTTTTTTGCTGAGTACCACACAGCAAGGGAATCTGAAGCACATTTTAACTGTAGCAACCTTTCAAAAGCACAGTAGGCTTTTCTACTGGTTAGCTGTGGTATGGACAATGTATAGAGAACATTTTCATCCTCATAAAATGCTCTCATGAGCAGTCTCCTAGAGTCTGGCACTGGTTCTGTTCGATGACCTCACCTAACAGAAAGCATGTCTACAACAGTCAGAATTTCAGACTAAGAATTGAGGCAAGTTTTGTGATGGTCCAGTAAATGGGGAAGTGAGAAGTTGAGAGGGGATTCCTCCACCTCCTCTCATTTGCAAACTGCTTGCAATGTCTTATTGAAGGCATCTGACTCCACAGTGCCCTGGGAAGGTCTGAGATAAAGGGGGAAAGCGTGGTTGTCTTGGCTGCCCAGCAAGGCCTCAACCAGTGAAGGGAGGGATGTGTGTGCCACTCTGTCTAATAATTTTGCTGTGAATCTTTGCATTCCTGTAGATTGGCTTCCAGATTGGCAACATGACTGCAGCTGTGAGGAAGACAACAATCCACATAGGTAACAATACTCAAGGAAGAATCCAATGGGAAAGAGTTTCCAGGAACAGTTATATTGCACCTGCTACTTTGTAGACTGAGCAAAGGGGTGAGAAACTTGAAAGTAAAGGAAATGCATATGGAGGTCTGCTTTGTTCTTTTCATATTTTTAGTACATAATTGAGGTATTAGAACAATAGGCTTTAAGTGTTTAGTGTTTGCCATCATTTTTTCTTGATTTGTTATTTAAGATACTCTTTTCCACAAGCTCTGTTCTTTTCATGCCTTGACCACCACCAAAGATCAAAGCCTTTGGTTTTCTAGGCTGACTGCATGTGTTCCATATCCTCAAGAGGTGTGCTGGGAAGCACATACTTGAAACAAACTTCTATTCTCCACTTTCCACCAAAATATAAATCCTGTTATCAGGAATAAAACCAGAATTTTGGTCACACCTCCTGTACAATTCTTGTCTGACTTGCAGACAAAGGGAATCTGGGCAAGTTACTTATCTGTAATCTCTTGTTCATCCTTTCTAATGGGTAGGAAACTTACAGGAATGTTGTGAGGATGAATTGTCTCCCACAAACCTAAGGTCATACCAGGCACAAGACTATCATTTATTTGTGGGGTTGGAGGTCACTCCCTTCCACAGGAACTGATTCAACCCCAGGCCTCTGTAAGGATGGATTTGATAATTGATCATTGATTAATTGGAGAGGGTGCCAGTACACTCTTGATTGTTCTTCTAATGATCTCATGTTGGAGAACAATGTGATAAGTGGAAGAGGAAAATGAGAAAGGAAATGGGAAGTACTTAAGAGGGAAAGAAGAAGGAAGGTGGTATTGATGGAGGGAAAGAAGGAAGAGAGGCTCTGTCATGCACAGGAAGATATGGAGACAGTGTTTCCACCTTAGAGTAAAGGGAGGACATGGGAATTTCTCACTGGCTATAGTTATGGTACTTGAGGGCCAGAAAAGTACCTTGGAGATTACAGACCCACCCACTCCCTCATGGAACAGGTGAAGCTATTAGAAGCCCAGGGAGAGGAACATGGTGATGAAGACAGAATTGAGTCCTGAGATCAGATCACACCCTGACACCAACAAAAAGGCCCTCAAGTTCTCACCTCAATGCTAACTCAACTCTTTTCTTTTGCACATGCACCCCATCAGGGTCACTGCCCTCATCCATTCAGAGGCTGATTCAGAGGATTCTGATAGAGAGGACAACAATTTCCATGTAATTTATTTCCTTGTTCTGTCTCTTTTCTGTCTCTGTTTCTTATCTGTAAGCTTCTCTTTGTGCCTCTTCCCTACTCCATCTTTCCATCTTTATTTGATGGTCACCTTAAAGGTCATGTTCTCATCAAGGAAGTTGAGTTCATGGAAATGACAGTGTTTATAAAAACTTTCTCCACCCTCCTCTCCTACTTTTCTAGAATTGCCCTGATTTCCAAATCTACTTTAAATTTAGCATTGGAACTAGAGTGGAATCCATTCATCCTGTGGGCTTGGAGAAGGGAGGGTGGATGTGATGTATCAAACTCCCCAACTGTTGTCCCAGGTCCTCACCCAGCTGGGATTTTCTGCAGCTCTGACTTTACCACATTAAAGATCTAGACTTTGCCACTGATTCTTGATGTTAGGGAAAGAGGTAGGCAAAGCTTTTCACAAGGCAGGGGTAAGATGAGCCCATCCCAGAACTGAAAACACTTCTCTTCAACCTCCCCTCTCACAGGTGTGGAAGGCATCCTCTGCCCCAGGCTGCAGTGACTCACCTCCTGCCACACACACACACACACACACACACACACACACACACACACACGCACACACCTGCTTAATCTCCCTGAATCCCAAGAGCCCTGGGGTAGGAACCCAGCCCTGTATGTATTCCAGGAGCCATTTCTGTCATAAAACCTGGTGAGCTGGGGCAGGACTTCAGGGAAGAATCTCCAGGAGTCAAAGTGTGTGTGAGCTCCCTGCCCAGGCACCTGGCTCCTCCCTGGCCATCATGGGATCTTTGGAGCTGGCACTGCTGAGAAGGAGTGTGAAGGATCTAGTCTGAGTTTGCAAGGAGGGGTAACCCTGCAGCTTCAGCAGTGTACACTGGCAACTGGAGGGAGCAGAGGGAAGAGAGGACATTCTGCATCACTTAACATCACAACCCTGGTTCTCTCATGCAGTTCCTGCCCAGAATATCAGGCCCATATGAGCCCCAGACAATGGAGTTAATCCCTTTATTTGCACACGGGGAAACTGAGGCTCAGAGAAGGGATGTATCAATGTTCACAAAGTGAGTCGAATTGTACATGGTTCTTTTCTCAAGCCTGTTGAGATATTAGCTCAGGCTAAAATTGAAATATGAAATCTAGTCCACCTTCTCCATCCCACAGCAGTTAGAGCTCTAATCTTTACATTATATAAGGAATATGGGTAACCAATGTATAAAGGGTAATAAAGTCTAAAAATCCTGTCTCTCTTGAGGCTCTGGCCAGGAGTAGACCACAGCAGAGCACAAATCCCTGATGTCAGATACATCCTGAGTCTGCTGGGACTTGTTATGTGACCATGGGCAAGGTTCCTCCTCTGGTCCTTAGACTCCCAATAAATCATGGTATTTATCTCCAAATGCTGTAAGAATCCTTATAAAATGTTATCTACAAATATGTTCATAGCATATTTATTCATAAGAGCCCCAAACTGGAAATTCTCCCTGGTTTCCATCAATAGGAGAAAATATAAGCAATCTTTGATAATTCATACAATGGAAAATTATTAAGTATTAAACAGAACTAACTACTGATATATACAACATTCTTATACTGTGTGAAAGAAGCCTTACACAACACAGTTCAAACAGTATGTTTTCATGAATATAAGCTCCTAGAGTGGGAAACTTTATCCATGATCCAAAGGTCACAACACTGGTTTTCTTTGTAGAAATAGAGGTCAGGTTGACTAGGTGGGAATTTACATGAGGGTAATTTATGGGGTGAAAATTACTGGTCTGTAAGTTGGTAGTGTTTCATTACAATGTGTATATGTAAAAGTTTGTTAAAACTCATCACTGAAGATTTGTGTATTTAATTGTAGTTAAATATTAAGTAAAAATTAATAAACTAAAAATATTGAAACTCAAAGATATTCATGCTGAATTATTTAGGGAAAAGTTTACAGATATCTCCAACTATCCTTGAAATGGGTAAAAAAATGAGTTGATTCGATCAACTAACGGGGTATGAGATAAAGCAAGTACATTCAAATGTTAATGGTAGAATCCCTGTTGTGGGCCAAAGGTGTTAACTGTAAATTTTTTTTTCAAATTTCTTTTATTTTTTGAAGTTTTTCATGATTACACATTAGAAAACAAAACATTTGAGTCCCTTCCTACATTCATAATTTGTGGAAGTCCCTAAGCAAATAGATATAAATTTTCATGGAAATGAATCTGTTGGTATCACAAGGCAAATGGGGAGAGAATCTTGTTAAAAGCCTGACCAATATAATTTTGGAACATTCCCCATTATTCCAGGTCCCTTTAGGGACTGAAAGGAAACCCTCTGCTCACAATGTTCACTCCCTGTCCCTTCCCCAGCTGCCAGGACAGGTGGAGGCCTTCCTGACAGAGCAGAGGGGGCCACAGAGCACAGGGAGCACGGGGATGACCTTGGGAAGAACACCCTCTGAGGGCACCTGGTTAGGCTAATTGTTAGCATCACAGTTACAGACTGTGAAGGAAGGAAAGAGAGGACAGGCTTTCCCGTGAAGAGAAGCAGTCACTTCCCTATGAGGAAACCGTCAGTGTGGACTCACCTGTTCCTTTGACTTCTTTGGTTGAGAAGAAAATGCAATAATTAATGCCTTTCTCCCTGTCCTCCTTTGCAGATCCAGAAACTATGATGATGGCTTTTCTTAGGACTGTGAGTTTTATTTCAAAACAAAGCACACTTCTTCTCTGGCTTGTGCCAACTGCAGTGAACATGTTTCACATCTCAGCTTCCTCGAGTGTTCACCAGCTTCTTCCCATGTGACGCTTCCATTCTCTCTGGGGATTCAAGATGTCGGCATCATTTTTAATATCTGCACCTCTTGAGGTTTCCTCTTTCTACTCTCATATTCTGCATACAGAATACTCTGCACAGTGCACTCTCTCACAACCTCAATTCTATTCTGCTCATCTTGAGGTCCTGGAACTCTCTGGCATGCCCTTACTGCTTGTTAGGGTCACTGAGCTCCTGGTGATTTTTATTCTGATGATGTTCTCACTGTTGTCACTTCTGTGAGCATGTGAATTTGGCCACTTCCTTCCTGATGCCCATAGGGTTCATCTTGGCATTTCTCTATATCTTCCTCAAGAGTAGAGGAGGTGGTTGTGGATTAGAAGCAGGAGACATGGGTCTGTGCCTGAAACCCAGGAGAGGCACAGTAAGAGTGGCCTCCTCAGCATGGTCAATGCTGAAGGCTAAAGGTAGAGACCAGCAGAAAGAGCAGGAGTGGGGGAGTCTCCTCTCTGTGCTGAGACTCCTCTGTCCACGTCAGGCCCTGTTCCTAGGCTTTTATTTCTGTACTGCCCAGCCTGGCCAATCTCTGCCTGAGGTTCTGAGTACATCACAATAGAACATCTGTGACTTCATGTTAGTCTCCAAGCCATGTGACTCCCCTGCCTCCCTGCCTGGGGTGGGTGGGTGGGGTTTGCTTGCCAAGAGCACTCTGCCTCCATCTCAGTGACACTCATCCCTTCTCTAGTCAGGAGATATTCAGTCTATATGTGAGTTTATTAGGCATCAGGAAAGGTGTCATCACAGTGCTATTTGGACACAAGGCAGATCCTCAGCCTAGAGTTCCTAGCCCAGGGCACATGGATCAGGGTGGCTCACATAAGTCCATGAGGGGGGCTTCTTAAGCTGGGTGGTTATAGCGCTTTGCCTCCTCTACCACCTGCCACCCGTCTAAAGCCCTGCCCCATGTATGCAGGCTGTGGTTTTCATGGTGACAGTAAAGAAACCGCCACAACACATTTTTTTCCCTATAAGCATGACAAACACTTTTTCCAGTTTGTCCTTTATTGGCTTAAATGCAGTGTTTTTCTCTGTTTTTTTTTTTTTTGTTGTTGTTGTTTTGTTTTGTTTTTCATTTCTCTGTTTTTTCTTTTTGACCATTATTGGCAATAGATATTTAATTATTTTTATTTAGTCCCATTAAGAGTGATGTTTATTAACAGAAACCAATCACAGAGATCTTGATTTCCCACAGAATTTTCACCAGGATAATACATCCTTCAGTAATGCCTTGTATTACCTGTTGGCTATCATGTTCAAGATGAGTCACTTAGGCCAATAGCTGAGAAAGAAATCTAAGAATGCAGGACCTGAGGCACTGTAACTCAAGGGTTGCCTCTAATTTCCTGAACTCTATGTGACCTTGTGTGTTTCATTCTTGTAAATTACTCCGATAATCTCTCACTCTGATAAGTGACCATAGTCCCCTGGGAATGAAACCTGAACACATTTATGGGCTTTTGAAACCATATTTATTTCTCAGAGAGAATGAACCTCCTGTCTATTTACCCAAAGAGCTTTCCATCAGGAGATATGAGCATAGTAGGCAAGATGAAGAATCTATTGAAAAGGGGAAACAGATGCCTTTATATTTTCCTTTGTGGAAGTGCCATTTCCAGTTGAAGTCACAACTTCTTCCCCCTCATGACCTAAAGTGACCAGGAATAAAATGAGCTGGGGTTCATAATGCCCACACCGTATAATGCGTAATCAAATTGCTTCGGAGCAGGACTGTGTGGGTTTTGGCCCCACCTGTCACTGTCCCTCATCTGTGGGTTTGGAGTGGGTGTTAAGCTCCCTCTGCCTCTGTCTTGACATCAAGATGTGAAGATAAAAGGAAAACAGAACCTGACTCAGAGGATTACTGTGAGGTTAGTGCAGGAACCAAGTAAAGCTCTCAGAATAATACCTGTGCTTCATGTTAGCACTTCTATTCCAAATTTTAATACAATCCTGGGGTCAGGTCTTAGAGCCACAATTTGTCATATGAGAGCTCCTCCCTTTTTCCACAGTTCTTCAGAGATGCCATTTGTTGGGTTTATTCATGGTTTTCCATCTGTCTCTTTAAAATAGTGATAAGAAAAATGAAATCAATTGCCCATTGTAGGAATGTGAAATTCCCAGTGGAAGCATCTGGAAGAATGAGAATGAATCTTTTACCTTGAATCTTAATTGCCGACAATGTGTTAAGTATATGCCCATAATCCAGAGTTGATGAATCAAAGACATATTCTGCTCAGGCTAGGTCCATATTTCTTCATTCTTGCCTTTTAAATTTTTTTTTTATTAAATTCGGTTTTATTGAAATACATTCACACACCATACAATCATCCATGATATACAATCCACTGTCCACAGTATGACAACATAGTTACGTGTCCATCACCACAATCCATCTCTGAACATTTTCCTCGCATCAGAAAGAACCAGAACAAGAATAAAAAATAAAAGTGAAAAAAAAACACCCAAATCATCCCCCCATCCCACCCCATTTGTCCTTCAGTTTTTATCCCCATTCCTCCACTCATCGATACACTAGATAAAGGGGGTGTGATCCACAAGGTCTTCACAATCACACTGTCACCCCTTGTAATCTACATTATTATATAATTGTCTTCAGGAGTCCAGACTGCTGGGTTGGAGTTCGGTAGTTTCAGGTATCTACCTCTAGCCATTCCAATACACCAAAGCCTAAGAGGTGTTATCTATACAGTGCATAAGAATGTCCACCAGAGTGACCTCTCGACTCCATTTGGAATCTGTCAGCCACTGAAACTATTTCGTCTCATTTTGCATCTTGCCTTTTAAATTTTAACTTTAAGACAAGATAATCTGCTTAGCATTCCTTTGACATTGCTCCCCCCAAGGAATACATAAAACAAAGTGTGTCTCTAATGTCAGCTGTTCTCAAATGGTTTAGCAGTTTCCTGTATTAGGAAAATTTTTAAAAATTTCTGTTTTAAACTTCTAGCCTAGTGGTGGGGTGGATAATTTTAAAGAGCACTCAAGACAATAATTCAAATTCAATATATATTTACTAAAGGAGCACTTAAGGTAGAAGGAACAGGTTTACAAAGCAAATGTAAATTAGTACATTACTAAGCCTGGGAACTCTGTCTTTCCAGTTACAGCTGAATATAAGAGAGTTCCTATATATTCTTAGCACAGGGTGTTTATATTGTAAATGATAAAGTTTGCATCTTCAATCACATGAAATTTTCTGGCACAGGTACAGGGAGTTCTTATATAAAACTTCAGTCTTAACCATATGAGTCACAGTTTTTTTTATGTTTAGCAAACAATAAAGTCTTAGTCCAACCTTAAGCAAAACAGCAAGTGTCCTGTGGTTCATACTAAAACTTAAATGAACTAAGATGCGACATATGTTGTTCCAGTTTGCTACAGCTGCCATTATGCAAATACCAGAAATGGATTGGCTTCTATAAAGGTGATTTATTAGGTTACCAATTTGCAGTTCTAAGTCCATAAAATTGTCCCAACTAAGGTATGAAAAAGAGGATACCTTCTCAGAAGAAAGGATGATGGCATCCAGAACACCTCTGTTGGCTGGGAAGGCACCTGGTGTGTGCTGGTCCCACCTATCTCTGTTCCTCATCTGTGTGTCTGGAGTGTGTCTTAAGCTCCCAGATTGCATTTCAAAATGGCTTTTTTGAAAGTGTCTCTGTGTTTCTGTCTCTCTTAACTTCTTTCAGCTCTCTGCTTGCTTCTCCTGGAGCATTTCTCTCTAAGTATCTGGGAGTCCTCTCTTAGCTTTTCCAGAGCAAACTATGGGCTTCATCTTTAGCCTGGCATCCCCAAACATTTTCTGTCTGCATTTCCAAGCATCTGGGTTTGTGTGGGCTCTTAGCGTCTCCCAGGAGCAAACTTTGGATTATGTATCTTAGTCTACATAGTCTCTCTCAGCTTCTCTAAGTTCCTTCTCTCCTTGAGCTCTCTTAAACAACTCCAGTGGTCTAATTAAGATCTGTCCAGAATGGGTGGATCACACCCCCATAGAAATGATCTAATCAAAAGTCTCATCCAACTGTTGGGTGGGTCACATCTCCATGGAAACAATCTAATCAAATGGTAGCACTCTAATCATAAGACTAACAAGTCTGCCTCCACAAGATTGCATTAAAGAACCTGACTTTTGTAAGGGATATAATAAATCCAAACCATCACATATATATTTCTGGATTAATCATTAGTCTTAAATAAAAAACATCACATCATTTTAGCAAGCATGTAATTGGTTAATGATGAATTCATAATCTTGTAACTAACTGTGACTCATACCATGGTCTTTTGTTTTCTGTGGTTGACAACATTGGGGAAGTTATTATTTATACAGTTTCCCACCCTTTTTCAGGCTCTACATCATTACTTCTTTTCTCCCTTTCTTTTTGGGCTAATTTCCCTTCGCTCTCAGTTATAATTAGGATAGTCTGTGATATAGGACTCATGGGGTAAGAGTAATTTGCTTCAGTCATTATAGTGAGGCCTTTCCCTTTCTCATATTTAGGAAATATTGCTTTGTTATCCTTAGGTAAATGTTCAGATAAATATGCCTCAATATCAGAGGCTATGACCAGTCCATTGCTATCTGAATCAAAAATATCTGGTGGTATATGAGGGCAAGTTTCCTCATACTGAGTGGGAAAGAATAGCATTTTCATTCTCAGATTCCTTTCTAGAGGTCCTTTCCCACAACAATGGTTTTGGGAACAAAGACAAGAGGTTCCCCATCCTGTGGAGAACAACACTACTAGTCCACAGGACCTCATCCACAGATTACTAAGGTAACAGAGTTAGGACCTACGCTGGAAACCAACTCTAAATTGTCTTTGAAACCTTCTATCTGAGCTCAGAAGCTTCCTACATAATATAAAATACAATGTTAAAAACATCTATGAAAATTTAATAAGAAAAGTGTAATATTTGAGATAAAACCACTCCTTTTCCCACTTCCAGGTCAGCAAGGCAGAAATTCCAACCAGACTGATGAAGCCAGGGAAGCAGAGCTCCAACTCGACCAATACCCAAGTCAGCAAGATTTCTTCCCTGGAGGAGCAGGTGATCAGCATTTCTCACCCTTCCCTCAGGTATCTGTTGCAGAGGCTAATGTTCAGGGAGTGTGCAGGGGAGAAACCAGGACTCCCTTCTTCTACTCAGTACCAGCTCATGGGACAGAGGCTGTACTCTGGGTGTGGTCTCCATTGGGTATAATCGGATTCTTGCAGAGCCTAAGATGGTGGTGCAAAAACAAGTCAAGAAGACTTCAATGTCCTGCCCTCTCCCCACTGACTCTTAGCTCCATAAGCAGGAGTGCCACTCAGTAAACTATGCCATTGTCCCCATCTCCAGCCCTGGCTCAGGGACTTTGCCTGGAGTGGGAGTGGGGGGAAGTAGGCTGTAAAACAGAAAGCCCTAATTTTTCCCCCAAGGAAATGTTTGCATTTGCAATATTGTGGAGAAATTCAACCCTAAGGGTGCGCTCAAAAACAGTGGAGGTTGTGGTGATAGGGGACCATTTGAAAGAGACTTGTAGATTCAGTGAAGACACAAGACAGATTGTTGGCTGGCTAGATTCCAAGAGAGAACCACTGAAGGAGATGGCTGGGAGGAGCCCTCCTGGGTTCAGACCACATATCAGGACTGATATCAGGAACTCTTCTTTCAAGGGAGTTGATTTTGATTGGATAAATATGCAAAGGAATTATGCATGAGGGAATTATTGAAAATATTAGAGCACTTGGCCTGGAAAAAGTGGATTTTAATTTCTGGGTGTGGTCTGGAGAGTGAATTATGAGACCAGCAGAGACCAATATCATCCCCTGGTGACTATGGGACTGTCCAATGCTATGCCTCCCTGAGGAGCACCATCCTCACTACTGTGGGAAGGGGGTTAGACTTCATGGAAAGAATCCAGTTTTAGACATCTAATGATAATAGATAATAACATAGACAACACAAGTAATATATCATTAGACCTATGAAAAAGACAAGCAGTGTGCCAGTTTGAAAATATTATGTACCCAAGGAAAGACTATATCTTCTAATCCACTCTTGTGGGTCCAGACTTATTGTGGGTGGGATCTTTTGATTAGTTGTTGCCATGGAGATGTGACCCACACAACTATGGGTGAGACATTCTGATTAGATTATTTCCATGGAGATGTAACCCCACCCATTCAAGGTGGGTCTTGGTTTACTTGCGTCTTCTATGAGAGGATAAAAGGCAGAGGTATTTTGAAGAGCACTCAGAGATACTTAGAGAGAAAACACCCAGAGAAATTTTGGAGACAGCCAGTGAAACCGGAGCTGACTCAGAACCAGATGCTTGGAGACGCAGACAGAAAGATGTTTGGAGATGTTAAGCTAAGAGGTGAAGCCTGGAGTTTGCCTCAGAGAAGGTAAGTGTGAGCCCACAGATTCTTAAAGAGAAATCCACTGGAATCAGAGGCTGAGAGCAACACAATCCTGGAGCAAAGGAGCAGCAGTTGCCAGCTACATGCCTTCCCAGCTGACAGATGTGTTCTGGATGTCATTGTCCTTTCTTCAGTGAAGGGTATCCTCTTGTTAATGCCTTATTTTGGACACTTTTATGGCCTTAGAACTGTAAATTTGTGAACTAATAAATGCCCTTTATGAAGGCCAATGCATTTCAGGTATTTTGCATTCTATAAGCTTTAGCAAACCAGAACAGACAGGAAGCTACAAATGTATGTCTTCTAACTGTTCAGTAGTGAACTAGTTTCCTCTGTGCATGAATGACACTATGCCTAGGAAAAAGAGAGTAAAAGCTATATCAGTATTAAAAATCCAAAAAGCACCCACCATCTGAGGACTAGCCTAATATGTTCAGCATTTGTATGAGAGGTATTTTATGGTTGAGGTGATGTAAATCACTTTTCAATTCCTAGTGAAAACAGGGGGAATAGTTTGTAGAACTGGGAAAGTGAGCACAGAAATGGTGTTTGGAGTGTTTCTAAGAGCTGTTTATTTCAGGTTTTATTCTGGAATGCATTCTCCTGTTACTCTGTACTACAATGAAAACCACACAAACCAGAGAAGAAGCACCATTTCATTAATGGTGGACTGGGTAAATATAAATCTACATCTATATCTATCATTCTATCTATCTATATCTCCATCTCCATCTTCATCTCCATCTCCATCTCTATCTCTATCTCTCTTTATATCTGTATCTACTGTCTATTATCTATATCCATATATCTAGGTATATATATCCCTATACCTATATACCTATCTACATATTAACAAAGTATTTAATAATGTGAAGAATTACTGGGCCAACCCTAGAAAAAGAGAGAAATCCAGAATGGTAAACAGTATTCAAGGTTGCTTTTGCCCTGTGTTTGTCTAGTCAAAAAGGAAGCAGAAGGCTGAGCATTACATTTGAAAACATAAAGGTCATAGTGACACAATTGCCAAATTTCATGGTCAACAAATGCAAAATTTTGGTAATTGATCCACTGGGTTTTGTTGGAACCATGATAGACTGTTCTCTGAGTAAATGAATAAACAAAAGTTAAAATAATCCTTAAAAGCTAGTCTTATAATTTGATTAACTTTTCCCTTCATTGCTGAAGTCCACAGAGCCTGGAAGAAGCAAACTAAAGTCCTCTTTGAAGGATATTAGTACCACTCTAGGTCTCACATTATTTCTACAATTTAGAAATATTCTATTGAAAAACTAATAAGAAATGACAAGGTGAAAAAGGAAACAAGGTAACATGAGTGAGAAGCACTGAATCCCACACCTTGGGAAGTCCATATATTTGCATACTAGATGGGGAATGTAAAGAAACTATACTTATTATCTTCAGAGACAAAAAAGATAACTTAAAAATGTTAACAGTGAACTGGAAAGATTAAAAAGTGACATGGATGATTGATATTTGCTAAAACCCAAAAATATAATTGAAAAATGAAGAACTCAATGAATAGGAAGAATAGATTAAATATATCAAAGAGAGAATTATGAACTGGGATATTAAGCCTGAAAAATATAAAAACAAACAAAAATAATGGAAAATTGTGGAAAAGGAAGTATAAGGATGAGAGAGGATAAAGTGAGGAGTTACAACATATATTTGGATGGGAGAGCCAGCAGGAGACTACAGAGAGAATGGGCAGGAGCAACATTGGATGAGATGATATCTAACAATTGCTCAGTGTTGATGAGACATTGATTCATAAACTCAAGAAGCCCCACAAAAGCCAGAAGGATAAATCAAAATAAATACACATTTAGGCATATAATTGCACAATTTGAAAAAAAATCTTAAAATCAGATAGAAAATAAGGATCTCACCAATAGAGGTAATTAATGAAGAGCTGATGACAACCCCAGCAATGGAAGACAGAAACCAGTGGCATGAGGTCTTTACATTACTATTAACAAGTAACTGCCAAAGTAGATTTCTGTAATGAAAAAGAAGTCCTTTAAGAAGAGGTGAAATAAACACTTTTCTGGGCAAGTAAAAACTGAGAAAGTTTGCTGGTAGCAGCTAAGTTTAAAAGAAATGTGAAAAGATATTCTTCAGGTAGGAAGAAAATAATCCCATACGGAAGGTTCAAGATTCAGGATTGATTAAAGAACAAAATTGTTAAACTTGTATATCTAAATGAATACTGAATGCATAATAATAGAATAGAAATAATAGAAAGGATATCTGTGTGCTGGAACATCAATAAATTGTTAAATACACAATAAAATAATGTATATCATAAGATGGGTAAATGGATCTAAGGTGTTTTAAAATACATTATTTGTGAAGTCAATAAAGAATAATTAATTTCAGATTTGATAAGGGAAGTGAAAATGTTGTAATTTCTCAGGTAAACTCTAAAAATGTGTTAAAATAATGCATCTTATCCAAATATATAGGAGAGAAAAATTGAACAAATATAATTAAGTCTAAAAGAAGGCGTTAGAAGAAAAAAAGAACATATAACAGAGAGCACAAATGGCACATGAAAAGGAGGCCTATTTAAATACAGTAATTGGATGAATTATAAGAATTGTAATTTAACTATATTTAACAATCTTTATATTAAACATGAATTTTGGTTATATTTAACAGTAATTATATTGAATATAAATATTCTTCTTAAATGATCAAAATTGTCAAGTGGATTCAGAAAGAAATATATCTATACATATATATAGATCTAAGAAAATCACCTGACATCCAGCAAACTTGACAGTAAAAGGAGGAAAACAATATACCATGTAAATGCTTTTAAAGTAATAAAACTTATTTAACTTTCTCAATATCAAATAAAAGATTAAAAAATTAGGAAAAGCATGGCTTTTGAAAAGTGATGAAACTGCAATATGTCAAAGAGTTGGACATTTTTTTTTTTTTTTACAATTCTCTCAGCAATTGATAGAATAAGCAGAGAATAAGGGAAGATATTGAATATTTGATCACCATGAGCGATAAATTTTACTTAATGCATAAAATACAGAGAATACAAACAATGTCAAAATACACCCTTTTCCATGAACTTAAGCAAACGTAGGGGCAAGAGGGAGAAGAGGGAGAAGAAGGAGGAAACCACAGTCATCCTGTCATTGGCTGTGCTGACCAGGGAAGAAAGTTGGAGGCAAAGAGAAGGGACAGTTGTGGTCTTGTTCTGATGAAGAAGCACAGGACATGGAGATGGGATGGATGGGGGGTGGGGGGAAAGTGAGAAGTCAAGAAAGGTAGCAAAGGGGTCACCAGAACCCCTGTCAAGTGGAGTCCCTGTACATGGAAAGTGGGAGCCAGAGGAGGAGCAGGTTCCAGGGAGATGCTGAGAGTCCCCATATTGTCATGTTAGCCATCCACATGGAGGTGTCATGAAGCAGCTGTGTGTTTATCAGGACTGCATGGAAAGGATTGAGATGGATGAATGAAGGGAGAAGCCATGCCGGTATAGATGGTGTTCAAAGACGAGATGTTCAGTGAGGGAACATGGTGCTGAAGAAGGAAAGTACTCTGAGGACAGAGCCCTGAGGACACACTTATGCTGAGAGGCTTTGGAGGAAAAGAGAACCCAGCAAAGAGGGAGAGGGGAAAGGGCAGTGAAGTCAGTTAAATAACAAACAAAGAGGAGGCTGTAGTGAACCAGACACTAACAGATTTCTGGGACATGAGACTGTGTCAAATGCAGCTAATGGAGTATATTAAAGGAAAATTTGGAGGGAATGGAAAGGTAAAATTGGGTTGTGGTGAGGGTTGCATAACTGTACATTTACAAAAAATGTATATTTAATTTTACAAATTTTATGTCATGTAAACATCCTCAGTTGTTTAAAAAAATAGAAGAATGTTACATACACCTGCCATGTGATCAAGCTTTTCTACTACCATGTATTCACTCTGGGAAATGAAAACAAGTGTTTATAAAAAGGACCTGTGGCCATTCTGTTCACCAGCCTACCTACCACCCACCTGACACCAGCTTGGTGCATAGTCTGCAAGAGTTCAGTGGTGGGTGTGGAGCATGCAGCCATCCCTGCAGCCTCCTCCTCCTCACCCTTTTCCTCACCCCCATCCCACTTCCCCTCCCCACCCTGGATCCTTCACACTCTGCTCCCCCAACTCAGGATAACAATGACCTGTCTGGAATAGCCCAGCAGTGTCCAGATGGCTTTGGTAACAGTCCAGAGGTCACCTACATCCAGCAGCACCTGTAGCCCCTGTGCCTTGGAGTAGAGACTAGCAAGGATGAAATCCAGCTCCTGGTGTTCAAGGAAAATATGGTCATAACACAAGCTGCATACAAGCTTAAGGAGCAGAAAACACATCTAAATTTCAGCCATAAGATATTAAAATATCAAAATGTCCAGGTTTCAACCAAAGATTACCAAACCTACAAAGACAAACTTAGTGATGGCCTGGGCAAAACAGATGATTAACTCATTAGAAACCATCAACAAGGCAGACCAGACCTGGGATATACCAGGCAAAGATTTTTTAAATGGTCCTAAATATGTTCAAAGAGTTAAAGGACAACCTGGACAAAGAAATGAAGGAAATAAGGAAAATGGTAGATGGACACAAAGAGAATATGAACAGAGAGATGGGCATTATAAAAAGGAAACAAAGAGATGAAGATCACTGAAACAGAAAATAGTTCTATCAAGGGCTTCAACAGCAGATTAGAGCAGTTTCTTAAGAAGAAAGAATCAGTGAACTTGAAGATAAGACATTTGAAATCAAAGAGTGTGAGGAGCAAAAAGAAGGATGAATGAAGAAATGTGAATGGGATGTAACAAGCATGTGGGGCACCATCATCTGTACCAATATATGCATTGAGGAAGACCAGGAAGGAGAAAGGAAGAAAAAATAAAGACTGGAAGGTAGGAAGGGAAGGAGAGAGGGGTGGGGGGAGAAAGGAAGGGGTAGAGTTAATATTCAAAGAATTAATGGCTGAAAACTTCCCAAATTTAATGAAAGGCATGAATATACACATCTAAGACACTCAATGAAGTCCAAACAGGATAAACCCAAATATACACACGTATGGGAATATTATAATCAGACTGTTGAATGACAAAGATAGAGAGAATTCTGAAAACCCCAATAGAGAAGGGATATGTCACCTAGAGGACAGCCTCAATAAAATTGTCCTGATTTCTCGCTGGAAACCATGGAAGCAGAAAGGCAGTGGAATGACACAGATAAAGTGCTGATAGCAAAAAATTGCCAACCAAAAATTCTATATGAAGCAAAACTCTTTCAATAATGAGGATGTGATTAAGGCAGAGAAACAAAGGCAGAGGGACTTCATCTCCACTATACCTGTCCTACAAGAGATGCTAAAGAGAGTTTTTCAGACTGAAAGGAAAGGACAATAGACAATAGATTGAGCCACATGAGAAATAAAGATCTCCAGAGAGGACAATGACATGGGTAAATATAAATGCCAGTACTATTTTGTTTTTGGTTTGTAACCCCACTTTTTACTTCCTGCAGGATCCAAAAGACAAATGCATAAAATATTATGATAAAACTGATTTTTCTTCCTAATGTATTAACTTTATAATCTGTTAATAAGAACTACATAAAGGTGGGGGCATGTAGGGGGAGAGGAACATAGTTTCAAATGAGATTGTAATAGATCTATGATATTAAATTTAAGCCTTATGGTAACTACAAAATAATATCAGAGATTATGAGGATCACAAGGCAGAATTTACAGTACAGATTACCACAGTGGGGGCAGGGTGAAAGGGGAATTAATGCATAATTGGGATAGGGGCTCTGTTTGGGGAGATGGAAAAGTATCAGTAGTGGAAGGTGATGAGGGCACCACAACATTGTGAATGTGATGAAGAACATTGAATGGTATGGTTAGGGGTGGTTGAGACAGGAGCATTTATATTGTATAAATATAATATGTTCCCACAATTAAAAAAAGGAGCAAATAGAGAATGACAATTAAGTGCAGCTCATGATACTGCTGAACGGGATCTGTTTTGGTTTGCTAAAGCTACCAGAATGCAGTATACCAAAAATGGGTTGGCTTTTACAATGTGGACTTATTAGTTTGCAAATTTACAGTTCTAAGGCCATGAAAATGTCCAAATTAAGACATCAATTCTGAGGATACCTTCTCTGAAGAAAGGCTGCTGACATTTGGACACCTCTGTCACATGGGAAGGCACATAGCTGGTGTCTGCTGGTCCTTCTCTCAGGGTTCTGTGATTTTCAGCTTCTGGCTTCAGTGGCTCTCTTGGAAATGAATGATTCATATCTTGATAGGTTGTTGGATACTGGGGGTACAAAATAGTGAAAGTTTTACAAATTTGACATTCAGTTAAGATGGGCACAATTCACA
Organism: Choloepus didactylus; assembly: GCF_015220235.1. NCBI lineage: Eukaryota > Metazoa > Chordata > Mammalia > Pilosa > Megalonychidae > Choloepus > Choloepus didactylus. The sequence continues at coordinate 157,105 of NW_023637591.1, forward strand.
GTTTTTCAATTTTACATCACTTTAAGAAAAATAATTAGAAAGAAATAAGTATGATCATTAGAATGTAATTGACACAAGGACATTTTATTTTCCAGGTCTCCCCTCATCTCCAGACCCTCTCACTTATGACCTATCCAAGCTTCCACGTAGTGTTCCACATGGAATCCTTTTAGTGGCTGATGAATTCATGGTTACTGGGCAGAGCCCTGAGGGTCACTACAGTGTTACAGAAGGGCTGCAAACCTCCCTGGAGCCTGACTTTGGGCTGATCTTTGGGGAGCTGCAGGAGGTGGTGATGGAGCTGCTGCCATATGACATGATCCCAGACCTCACATTCCACTGCCTCTACCTGTCATCAGCTTACAGGTGGGACCCTTATTGCTTTTCAGATTTTGTCCAGTTTGCTAGAAGACAGATTTAAGTAAGATGGGAAGAGCAAGTTGCCAACACACTGGCTGCACAGATCAAAGAAAAATCAGTCAACAAAATAAGTTTGCTCATAGGGTTTTGCAGAGACTGTCCCATTTGTAGATGCTAAGTTAGAGAAGGAAACCTTACAAATACTCAATCTTATAGATACCTACAGAAAGGCAGAGTATAAAAGTGATGCTAATCAAATTAACTTTATTGGCCCTAAAACTAGAGAAAGAAAGGATCCAAATCCTCAAAACTAGATTTGACAATAGAGATGCTAAATACACTGAAGTCTTTGAAAGGGCTCATGAGAACCATACCAGGGTACTGGGTGTGGGAATCAAAGCAGCTCTGCCCCCTCCCCTCTGCTCAGGCCCCCAGAGCCTCCAGGCTGCATCACCCAGCCGGCCTCCCTCTGAAGGTCACGGTGGCCCTGGATCCAGCAGGACCCCTCCACTGGCTGCAGATCCTCCACCTCCTCTTCCTGGTCTCAGAAGTGAGCTCTTCCATGGCCAATTCCTCCTTTTAGAGTGAAAGACTATCAACTTCCAGAAAAACACCAGGAAATGTGGGACTTTCTTTTCAAAAAAATTAAACTTTCTTCCAGTAGTTGAAGAAACTGCAACTACTTAAGCATTTGCTCAAATTGAAACTAGATCAAACTACATTTCCCAAGACAATATTTTCTGATTATTGTTTATATATGAATCTAAGTTAACTATTTATATTTTGTTATTATATCTGTATATTACAAATATTGTAGTTTTAAAATATAGATACTGATCAGAGACATTTATACATCAGAAAGAGTATTTTTGGGGAAAGGGTTGAATTCCTGTTGGTCACAAATCCTCAGTAAAGGCAACATTTTTTTAAATGGAGTATGTATTAGTTAAACCATTGAAAAATGAATATATACTTTGGGGTGTAGTTAACTGTATTCTTAGAGATAAATTAATATACTTTAATATTATATTCTAAAATAAGAAAGATTAAAAAATAAAATTGGCAAGTTCAGCTGTAGATGATTTTCTTTCTCTGCCATATGCTGGACTGAGAGTTTTCTGACCATGAAGAAATACCCTGGGACAATTTGGGGAAGCCCCACATCCCACCCTTTGTGCCTCTCCCTCACCATCTGACACAACTCACAGGAAAGCTGAAGGAGCAGCCTGGGTTTCTCCCCCACAGAAATATCTGGTGTCCCCAGAATTAGTAGTTCTAGTCACAAATGACCCTCCCTATATAGGCAGTGAGCACTAACTGGGGAGTATTAGTGATGGTGGAAGGAAGCAGGTAGTGACACTTCTAGCAGGTGTGTTAGGGGATAAATTAAAGGACAGAAAAATTGTTATAAGAAGGTAAAGGATGACTTCTCAAAATAGAGCTTGGGTCAGATCATAGAACAGTGAAGGTGAGAAAGAATGTCCCTGTCCTTATGGAGCAGATATTTAAGTGGTGGGGGTAGTCTGCTGGTTTGAATCTATTATGTACCCCAGAAAAGCCTATGTTCTTTTAGTTGAATCTTGTGGGGGAGACATATTGTGGGTGGGACCTCTTGATTTTGTTGTTTCCATGGAGACAGGACCCTGCCCATTCAAGTTGGGTCTTAACCCCCTTGCTGGAACCTCTCTGAGAGGATAAAAGGCAGACATTTTGAAGACAACTCAGAAATGCTTAAAAAGAAAACACCCAGGAGAAACAAAAGTACCCACAGGGAAGCTGAGACAGAAGCTCAGAGACATTTTGAGAAATCCACTGAAACCAGAATCTAAGCCCAGGAGAGAAGGATCAGCAGAGCCAGCCATGTGCCTTCCCATTTGACAGAGGATCCCTGGATGCCATCAGCCTTTCCTCAGAGAAGGTATCTACCTCCTGAGGCCTTAATTTGGACATTTTCATGGCCTTATAACAGTAAATTTACAACCAAATAAATTCACATCATAAAAGGAAAACCGTTTCTAGTATATTATATTCTGGCAGCTATAGGCAAACCAAAACAGGGAGATACTGAACAGAGAGATTGAACAGTGCACAGAGGATGTCATGCAATGGTAACATAACAGAGAAGACTGTCCAGGGAAGGGCAGGAGTGATGGGTGTGGGAAATGGGGGCTCTGAGGAGACATCAGGAATCCCCTCTGAAGAGAGGACATCTGAGCAGTGAAGCAACCTGGCGACAAGCACTGCAGGATGAAGGGAAACAACAGGTGAGGGTGATACAGTGGGTGTGAGAGTGTTGTGTTTGGGGATCACCCAGAGGCCAGGGAAGCCAATATGCAGTGAGTGAATGGTGGCTGGAAGGGTGGGGTTAAATGCCATCACCAGGGTAAAGAGTTTAATTGTAATTTAGGAAGACAGTGGCAGTGATGTGGGGAAAAGGGACTAGCAGGAGGAACAGGGACTCTTTAAGATGAGGATGTTGATTGCTGCACTGGGGGGAGCAGTGGAGACAAGGATCAGCTCCAGGTCCTGTTCTGCAGAAATTGAGAGACTCCTGATGCTATCAGTTTCCTTCCTTCCATCTCTTTAGTGAGAGTTTTGTTCACCACCTTTCTGTCCTCAAGTAACTGGGGTCCTGGCCACACTTTCACATCCCCATGCATGGGGGGAAGCAGCTGAGTGGGGCTCTGTGTGCCTGGGGGGGCCTGTGCTTCTCAGTGCTCCTCTGGGGGTTCACTGGGTGAGGATGCACATGGATCTGAAGCCTTTGCCTTGGGTGGCTTCAGATCTCCAAGAAAGCCTCCTCCAGCCTCCTAGCTGGGTGTGGTGAGCCTGGCCACCAGAATTCTGGGAGCCGAGGAGGGGCAGAGTGAGGGGGATCAGTCTACAGGCTTTCACTGGGGCTCCTGCTTCTTTCAATGGGGTTCTCACCTCCACCTCACCTATTCCCACATCTACAAGTTCATAGCCTCTTTCTTTTTCTTTTTTAATTCATTTTTATAGAGATATAGTCACATACCATGCAGTCATACAAAACAAAGTGTACATTCAATTGTTTACAGTGCCATTATGTAGTTGTACATTCATCACTAAAATTAATTTTTGACATTTTCATTACCACAGACACAAAAATAATAAGAATAAAAATTAAAGTGAAAAAGAACAATTAAAGTAAAAAAGAACACTGGGTGTCTCCTCCCCCATTTTTCTACTCATCCATCCATAAACTGGACAAAGGGGAGTGTGGTCCACATGGCTTTCCCAATCACATTGTCACCCCTCATAAGCTACATTTTATACAATTGTCTTCAATCTTCATGGGTTCTGGGTCGTAGTTTGATAGTTTCAGGTTTTTACTGCTAGCTATTCCAATTCATTAGAACCTAAAAAGGGTTGTCTATATTGTGTGTAAGAGTGCCCACCAGAGTGACCTCTCAGCTCATTTTGGAGTCTCTCTGCCACTGAAGCTTATTTCATTTCCTTTCACATCCCCCTTTTGGTCAAGAAGCTGTTCTCCATCCCACAATGCCAGGTCTACATTCCTGCCCAGGAGTCATATTCCATGTTGCCAGGGAGATTTACTCCCCTCAGTGTCAGATCCCACATAGAGGGGAGGGCAGTGATTTCATCTGCCATGTTGGCTTAGCTAGGGAGAGAGGGCCACATGTGAGCAACAAAGACATAGCCTGTTTCTTGTCTTTCCTTGTCTCATGCAAAGCTGGGGTGGAGAAGGGGAAAGATACCTACCTGTGCAGAACCTTATGTCTAACTCCTCCTCTGGGAAATTTTTCAGACATTCTATTTTCATCCTCACTTTTCAACTCAATCTTTGTGGGTGTCTATGAATCCAATGCCTACTTCTAAACACAAATCCTTTTGTTTTTGGTGGAACTTAGGTTTAATTAGTCTCTGATGTTAAGTTTTAATTTTCTGTATGTCTGCTTCCTATTTGTAATAGCAAAATACAGGCTCTGTCAACAGTAGAATGAATAAATAATGATATATGCATGCAGAAGAATACTATCCAGAAAAAGGAACAACCAACTGCAATATTATTGATAAATTTCAAAATATAAGGTTTAGTTAAAAAAGCCTGTTACAAAGAATGTTATATTTTACACTTCTATTTAAATAAATCACAAGTACCAGCATAACTAATTTACAATGTGAGAAATCAGGACAGTGATTACTTTTGGGAGGAATGAAGACTGGAAGGGGCAGGAGATATTCTGGTAATATTTTCCTTCTTTATCTGGGTGTTGGTAAAATAGGATTAAATGGGGGTGGTTCAATGATTTTTCATTTGTTAAAAATCAACTACACATAAATGTGTACTTTTGCATGTATATTTCAATGAGAAGTAAAATTTAGTGTGTTTGTAGTATTTATATTAGAAAAACTCTGCCCGGATGGTAAATCACTTTGGATTTCTTTCATCAACTAATCTTCACATCACAGATGGCTTTTTTGACCCTTGAATTTTGCCAAAGAGTCACCAAAGAGAATGTCTTTTGTTGCTCAGATGTGACCTCTCTCCCTAAGCCCACTCAGCCGGTAAACTCACTGCCCTCCCCCATACATGGGACATGTCTACCAGGGTTGAGCCTGGACCAGCATTATGTGATTGAGAAAGTTTTCTTGACCAAAGGGAGGAAGAGAAATTAAACAAAATAAAGTTTCAGTGGCTGAGAAATTTCAAATGGATCCAAAGGTCATTTTGAATGCTATTTTCATGCATTAGAGAGACATCCCTTTTTAATTTTTAGTGTATTGGAAGAGCTAGAAGGAAATACCTGAAACTGTTGAACTGGAATCCAGTAGCCTTGATTCCTGAAGACAACTGTATAACTGTGTAGTTTATAAGGTGTGACCGACCATGGGATTGGGAAAAAATTGTGGCACATACTCCCTTTATCCAGTGTATGGACATATGAGTAGAAAAATGGGGACAAAAAGTAAATGAATAATAGGAGGGGATGGGGGTATGGGATATTTTTGGTGTTCTTTTATACTTTTACTTTTATTCTTATTTTTGTATCCTTTGGCTTTTATTTGTCATATCTTGTCTCTTTTTTACCATTTTAGTGATCCTTACTGATATTCTTCATTTCTACACTCTTCTATGTTATGGAAAAGCAGGCATGTCCTTCCCTAACCCTTCCTGGTCTGTGTGGACAGATCTGCTTGGTGCTGTGGTTCATTGTTAGACACCTCTATTTTTCACACACCAAATTCCTGTCATTCAACAACTTTGTCAATAAAAATCTGATATCTGATTCCATTCACCTGTCATTTGTCTTTCATTTATGTGAATAATGTGATGATTTATAGAGATATTGAGTGATTCCTCTTCAGTCCCTCAGCAATAATGGGCTGTGCAGAAGTCCTGGTGCTAATGACACAAACGGACAGTTATCCAAAAAGTAAAGTTCTTGCTTTTTTCTCTTTTGTACTGGCAATACACAGACAGAAAAGCAAAGACCAACCATGGTATAAAACAAAATGGCTTCAATATGGAGAAAGTATTAAATGCAATCAAATATATTTGCAATTAATATTATAAATTGCAAGACTATCCTCTTAGATTGTATCACATATCAAAGCCCAACCTTAGAGGCAATGTGGGAAGATGTCAAAGTAGGAATCTCCAGAAAATTAATTTTACTCTTAAACAATGTATGAATCCAAGAAGAAATCACAAGGGAAATTATTTCTTGTCTTCAGGCAAATGAAAATGTAAGCACAACATACTAAAATTAATGTGATGCATCCAAGGACAAGTTATGAGGGAAATTTATAGCCCTAAAGGTTTACATTAAAAAAGAAGAAATATTTCAAATCTGATGTTTTAGTTTGTCCTTTTCTAGTACTCAAAATTAGAGTACAAGAAAAAGACAAATGAAACCCACAGTGAGCAGAAGAAAGGTAAAAACAAATATTATATTGGAATTACATGAGATAGAGAATAAAAATACAATAGAGGCATCAACAAACACAAAAATTAGTTCTTTGAAATGATTAGTAAAATAAACTTTTAGCTAGACTGAAAAAGAATAAAATAGAGAGGATCCAAATAAGAAAAATCAGAAATGCAAAGGAGGGCATTAATACTGACTCCTATCACAGAAATAAAAAGGACTATAAGATAACCGTATGCCAAGAAATTGGGTAAAGTAGAGGAAACTAGAGGAAATGGACAACTTCCTAGAAACACAAAATGCCTGTGTTGACACTAGAAGAATAAAAGCTTCTCAACAAACCAGTGACTAGTAAAGACATTGAATCAGTCATCAAATCCTCCCAAAAAAGAAAAGCCCTGCACCAGATGGCTTCACAGAATTCTATCAAACATTCCAAGAAGAACTAACTCCAATTCTGTGCAAACTGTTCCAAAAATTGAAGAGGAGGGAACACTCCCTAACTCATTCTCTAAGGCCAAGATCACCCTGATACCAAAGCCTTTTAAAGACACCACAAGAAAAAACTTCAAACCAATGTTTATGAATATAGATGCAAAAATCCTCAACAAAAATACTAGCAAACCAGAAACAATAGCATATTAAAAGAATTATTCACCATGATCAAGTAGGATTTATCCCTGTTATGCAAGGTTGGTTCCATTTAGAAATGGGCAAAATATTTCAACAGACATCTCCGCAAAGCAGACAGAAAGCACAGGAACAGATCCTCAACATCATTAGCCATCAGGGAAATGAAAATCAAAATCACAATGAGATACCATTTCACACCCATTAGAATGGCTGCTATTTTTTTAAAAGAGAAAATAGCAAGTGTTGGAGAGGATGCAGAGAAATAGGAACACTCATTCACTGCTGATGGCAACATGAAATGGTGTAGCCACTGTGGAAGACAGATTGACAGTTCCTCAGAAAGCTAAGTATAGAACTGCCATTTGACCTGGCAATCCCAGTACTACATATACGCTGAAAAGAATGGAAAACAGGGACTTGAACACATATTTTCACACCAATGTTCATAGCAGCATTATTTACAACTGCTAAAAGGTGGAAGCAACCCAAGTGTGCATCAACTGATGCATGGATAAATAAAATGTGATATATACCTACAATGGAATTTTATTCCTCTCTAAAAATTAATAAGTTCCGATATCTGTGACAACATGGTTGACTCTGGAAGACATCATGTTGTGTGAAGTAAGCCATAATCAAGAGGAGGAATATTGTATGATCTCACTGATTTGAAACAAAGAGAATAAGCAAACTCATAGAGTCAGAATTTAGAATACAGGTTACCAAGGTAGAGGGTTGTGATACAGAATGGGAAGTTAAGGCTTAAAATGTATAGGGTTCCTATTTGGAATGATGGAAATTTTTTGTTAGTGGATGACATAGATGGCATAGAACACTGTGAATGCAATTAATTAACAGCACTGAAATAATCATATATCTGACTATGAGTAAAAGAGGAAATGCTAGATCACATATATGGAAAAAGAATAAATTTTAAAAATTCATGGAACTACACTACACACACAGTGAACCCCAAGTTATTCCATGGACTTTAGTTGCTAGTATAATTACAAAAGTGTGCTATCATCAGTTGTACCAAATATTCCACAACAAAGCAAGGTGTTGGTGTTGGGGTGGTATACAGGAATTTTGTATTTTCTTGGATGATTGTTTTGTAATCTCACAAGTTGTCTAATAAAGACAAAATTTTTAAAAAAAAATTTGTTACATCTCCTTAAGGTGACTGTAATTATGTTCCTTGCAATACATGTAATCTCCATTTCATAACAAAATTTCTGTGAACTCCCTTATAAAATCAGTTTTCGTTGACTTCCTGCACTAAATAATGAATGTCCTTGCCAAAGTCTGTATTTAATCCTATAAATTATTTTTAGTTCATCTATGGGTAGCATTTACTAACCTATAAGAATTCTCTGAATCCATCTCTGGTGATATTTGAGAAAGAATTTATATGTTTATAATATTATAAGAAGTATGGTTGATTTTCCTGAAGGTTTTTTTTTCCAGTTAGATTTTTATTATGAACAAAACTTAATTAAAAGTTGGACAAACTGCCTCAAAACACACAGAGTGTCAGGATGACCAACAGTTAGAAAAATGGTCATCTGTCACCCATGCCTTCACCAGAGTCCTCAGGTTGCCAAGGGTTGGTGGCGGAATCTGAATCGGTTTTGTGATTTTTATTAGGATACTGATGGCTACCCCCGTATAAACCCCTCCAGAATCGCTGGCAGAAACAAGTCGCCACCAGAGAGGGGGCAGACGGGCCCATATCTCCATTTCATTTATTTCCTCCCACAGAAGTCTGGGAGTTGGGTTGTTTCAGTCATTTCTGTGCTACTTGTGAAAAAATGCTTGAGCAGGGAGCCCCGACACCTGAAGAGTGGAGAGAGGCCGGGGGAGGCCCCATCAGACCCCTGCAAACCGGCCTCTGCTGGCCGCCTGGAGACTGCAGCTGGCCGTGGGCAGCACGTCCCTCCCCAGGAGGCTGCAGACAAACCAAAGGAGAAGAAAGAGAAGGAGAAAAAGAAGAAAGACAAGAAGAAGAAGCACAAAGCGAAGGCCGAGGAAGAGATGAAGGCTGCGGTGGACCCGCCAGCCAAGCAGACCCAGCAGAAGTTTCCTGCCAAGAAGGCCAACTGGGGGGACCAGGGCCAGCAGGCAGCGGAGGAAGGGCGGCAAGCAGGCATCGGCCTCCTGCTGAGAGGGGGAGGGGGAGGAGGGGAGGGGGAGGAGGAGAAGGGGGGCTGCCGTTAGCTACAATGAGGAGCGCCAGCTTAGCCTGGACATGCACTGGCTGCCTGGGAGAACCAGGCCGGGTGGTGCACATCACCCAGTCTCAGGAGCGCTCGCTCAGGCGCTCCATCCCCGAGGACATCGAGATTGACTTTGAGACCCTGAAACCCACCAGATTAGGAGAACTGGAGAGATATGTCAAGTCTTGTTTACAGAAAAAACAAAGGAAACCATTCTCCACAAAAGGGAGAAAGCAGGCAGCCAAGTCAAAAGAGGAGCTAGCTCGGGAAAAAAGAAAGAGAGAAGCGGCTGCAGGATGCCAATGGACGGCTGATCAACGACAAACCAAGAAAGAGAAATCCGGCTCCACGCCCTCGGGAGGGCCTTCCCGGCTCGGCAGCAGCAGCGCCTCCCAGTCTGGAAGCAGCAGTTCCAGTGGATGCAGTTTGGATAGCAGCGACTCGGAGTAAACTCTGGGCTTGGACAGAACAGAAGAGACAGATGTTACATACGCCGGCGCGCTGCAGTTTCCTTTCCATGGTTAATATATGACTTTCATCCCCAAAGGTTCTGTAGTCATTCTCCTGCATCTCATCACTTGAATAAACTTGACCCCCATATCTGGCTTCTGATTCTTTTTTTTGTATTCTGATGTTAAATGTTTATCACTGAATTATACATAGTGTGAGGGAAATTTGTTTATTTTTTACTGTTTCATGTTTCTCTGTCCACACACAAAGTAAGCATTCCAAAACTCTAAAATTACATTTATTTTAAATTTTATTGAACTAAATCATAAAATTGTCATTTCATTCACTTTGTATCTTTACTAGTAATATTGATTTTTTTCATTTTTGGGTCTGTCTTCCATAGCTTTCAGTTACTCTCTACACATTTCTTTAAGGTTTTACTTATTTCTTTTTCCTTTTGCTCCTTTTCAATCATGTCCTGTAGGATTATGTGTGATTTTTTACAAATGCCTGTTTTACTTTTCTTTTATATCCAGTGTGTTCCTTATCTGAAATGGCTCTCTTCTGTTATTTTTAATTGCTTTAGAGCCCTGCCAATTTTCTCTTCTCTTACCATAAAAATCTCTTATTTCTATTCTCATAACTGTATTTTGAGGTCTGGTTTGGTAACATATTTATGATTTTTCATCAACTTATTATTATTACATGAATGGGTGCAGGGATCAGTGTCATCTCATGATAACTTGAATAATTGGCAAGAAAACCCATTTTGTGATCTTTCTGGAGAGGAGGCTCAGTGAGATCAAGGACTTCCTTGGACAACAAGCATTTAAAGAATTTGCTGATTTCCATAGTGCATGGACCTATCCCATGACCAATTTCAAGTTACCAAATGTTTAACAACTGCCTCACAAATCTGAACATTTAGTAACCAGCTCTTAAAAGCCAGTACATGACAGCCCAAGCTTATCTCCAGGTGAGGAGTGGAAGGACAGTGTTGAAGGAAACCAGTGGCTCTCCTGGGCTGCCCCAGGGTGGGAATGCACTGGCAGACAGTGTTACCAAGCAAGGGCTCATGCCTGGTGTGCACAGAAGCCAATACTATGATATTGGGATTTTGTGGAAAGAAAAGTCTTTTATTGTGAGTTTAACAAGCAAGGAGACAGGCACAAAGCTCAAATCTGTCTTCTTGATCTAAGAACTAAGGGAGATTTATAGATTGGAAGCAAAGGGAAATGGGTATAGTGATGGCATATTCTGATTGGCTGTTGGTAGATATATGCCAGGAGGAGTTAGGGAGTTTAAAAGTGCAAGTGCTTTATTATCCATTCAAAAACATTTCAAATACACAGTCAATTTTTTTTTAAACAGTTCATTTTTTATTTGTTAGGTTAGGAAAGATAGAAGAAAAATTTTTAAGTGAATGTTTGAGCACAATTCCTTGTCTTAAGAATAGAGTCTGTAAAGTCAATGAGTCAAATGAGTCCTTTCTTCTACTAAGATCCATGTTCTCTTATATAGCTACTCAAAGTAAAATTATTTCAGAGCTAAACATAAGTAGTATGACAGGGAAACAGAAAATCCATCAATTCATTTGATTTTGATTTGATTTACTTTATTAAAAAGTGTTTTGTAGATACAAGTTTCATAATGCTGAATTCATTTTTATAATGTTCTTTGGGCTTATTTATTTTGTATAGTATTTTGTTTGGATGTGATTTTCATTATTGGAACTAATATGGCTATACTCATTTTTCAAGACATTTAATAGTGTTATGTATAACCTATAGATGTTTCTGGAGTTACCTAATAAAGACTTATAAATGAATAAATAAAAAAGTGCAAGTGCTAAGCCTAAGCCTATGGGGCATGAACAGAAACTCTACATACAAAGCCACACATCACATACCAAAAAATGATATCTTTAGTGTGGTGAGTGGGTGAAAATTTAACAGGACAGATGTTATTATGTTACTTTCAGTTACAGTTAGTAGGGAGTGTGCAAGTGTGGTCTCAGGGAATCCCCAAGAAACTACTAGAGCTAGTTGGGGCTGTGGTAGACTGACCATAAGAGGCTCAGGTTACAGGGAACCCAGAGGGTCACAGAAGTGTCCATTTACAGCAATTGGTATGGGTTTTGCTTGCAGATGAAGGTATTCAATGCTCCCACTAATTGGTTGAGTCATCATCATATATCATTGGTCATTTGTTCTGTCAGAGTTGGGAGAAGTCATTAAAGCATAGCCTAAATAGGAGAACACCAGTAATAATTATAGTAGGATGAACAGTAAAGTCTGTAATATGTTTCTGAATGAAGACCAGATTCCTGAGGGGAGTCAACTAAACAAATCAAAGGAGGGAAAACTTGCTTCCATGGCCTTAATCTGATTTCTCATGTGAAATAATGTTTTCATAACATTAGCAGATTCATCAGGCATAAAAGTGCAGCATTCAGTTTTGATTATAGCACATGTGCCACTCTGGGAGGCAGATATGAGGTCTAGGGCAATCTGGTTTTGGAGGACAACTTTACGCACGAGGGTGACTTCTGTATACAGCAGGGAAACACTATAGAGACAATTGTTTGGGGCTCTGTTCTGGTTTGCTAATGCTGCCAGAATGCAAAACACCAGAGATGGATTGGCTTTTATAAAAGGGGGTTTATTTGGTTACACAGTTACAGTCTTAAGGCCATAAAGTGTCCAAGGTAACACATCAGCAATTGGGTACCTTCACTGGTGGATGGCCGATGGTGTCCAGGAAACCTCTGTTAGCTGGGAAGGCACATGGCTGGCATCTGCTCCAAAATTCTGGTTTCAAAATGGCTTTCTCCCATGACGTTCCTCTCTAGGCTGCAGTTCCTCAAAAATGTCACTCTTAGTTACACTTGGGGTATTTGTCCTCTCTTACCTTCTCTGGAGCAAGAGTCTGCTTTCAACGGCCATCTTCAAAATATCTCTTATCTGCAGCTCCTGTGCTTTCTTCAGAGTGTCCCTCTTGGCTGTAGCTCCTCTTCAAAACATCACTCACAGCTTCACTGAGTTGCCTCTGCTCATCAGCTCATTTATATGGTTCCATCGATCAAGGCCCACCCTAAATTGGTGGGGCCACACCTCCAAGGAAATTATCTCATAAGAGTTATCACCTACAGTTGGGTGAGGCGCATCTCCAAAGAAACACTCAAAGAAATCTAATCAAAACTGATAACATCTGCCCACACAAGATTACATCAAAGATAATGGCATTTGGGGGACACAATACATTCAAACCGGCACAGGCTCATTGAGTAAATCTATTATGGGTCTCAATGTGAATGAGGACACCTTCAAAGTCTATTGATGGAACAAATATGGATGTAAGATGATCATGTGAGTGGAACACTGATGGTGCCCATCTAGCTTTTAATAAGAGTAAATTAGCAGAAGCAGGCAGAATGCTATGAATAGTCCTTTGGGTCCACGATGGGCCTAATGTACATCATCCTAGCCAGCATGGGGCAACCAAAGCCATACACTGGTGCTCCATGTCCACTGGGTTCTGTTTGGAGCTTTCCAATAAATGCCAGGGTGTCTTGACAAATCAGTCCCAAAACAGTCACTTTCTTGTGATATAATAGTTTGGTGACATTGTTCAGGGATCAGCCAGACCATTTTTCTGGTAATATAAGGAACCTGCTGCTTGGCATGTTTTCATTGATCCCAACAAAGGGGTTTTGATCCAGGTGGCCATACCCAGGCATCAATCATATTTAGCCATCCCAGACTTGTATGTGTCCTTCTTTTTCCCTAATAGTTAAGTTTTTATCCCTGGGTGGTTGTTTTGCTCATTGTGTGGCCATGTGGACAGTTATGTTATAGGAGAAACTGACCATATACCCAGATGCATTGATATCAGTAGACTAATCATTTGGGTCAGCATTAGTTATGTCCATAGAGTTAATGGTCATTGACTGTTTTTGTTCCTGTTTAAGTACCTCAGTGCTATCCAGTCTTTTCCCTGGAGGGCTGAGATGCACCAGGGTAGGGCAGAAGAAATGAAAAGTGGGAGCTGGCCACATATTCTGCAATTAGATTGATTCATAAAGATGGTATAGGAGTGTGCCCACTGAAGGAAAACATTGCCATCAGGGGCCCATTGATTAAGATAAGGCCAATATTAGTATATATGAGGACCAGGAAGAGCCAAAGGAGAGGGAACATGGTGACAGTACTTTACAACTTAGCTTTTAGGCCACTGTTCCTCTTAAAAAGCAGTTTAAGATTGGACATGTGTTTGCAGGAATATTGTAGGGTAGAAAATCATTACTTGTGGAGTTTGTCCATCCACTGTGAGGCTGTTGCTGAAGACAGGTGATCTGCTGTCTGTGAAGTCTATTACCCATTTGGTCCCAGTGGATGGGCCTAGGGAGATCTTGATCCTGGGAAATTTATTAAACTCAAGAGTGAAGGAGCCATGTCTTTATTCCCTGCAGCTCACCAGAAGAATGGGTGATTAGTACAACACCACAAGGCCCATTTCACTGCTGACATTGCTGGTCTTTTGGACATATGTTTCTTTGGACATTTTTTTTTTGTTTTTCATTTTTTTTTTTCCTTGTGCAATTTTATTCAAGTTTTAAGAGGTACCCAGTCTTCTGGATTTATGCAGTGAAGAAGTACATCTGTGGGAAAAATAAGGTGGCTCCAAGCATATTGATTAATAGCAGATAAATTAGCACCTAAGGATTACACACATTTTATAGTATCTATTGCAATGACTATTTGCTAAATCACAGTAAATTTTAGTCGTAAGAAAAGGTGCCCCATGTAACATTTCATATGAGCTCATTTGGAGCCTGCTTCTGGGAACCACTCTTACCATTAGCAGTGCAATTGGCTAGTTTCTTGGCAAATCTTTGCCAAGGTCCTCTCTGAGGTGTGGTTCATCTTTTCTATCTTTCCAGTAGATTGTTGTCTCCAGGAGGCATGGAACTACCAAAGTAATCCTAGGGCTCCAGTAACTTCTTTGGTTACTTTAGCTACAAAAGCACCCACATTATCACTCTGCATAGAACAAAGCAGTCCAAACTGGGGAAAAATTTCTCTCTGTAAAGCTTTTGTTACTTTGGAGGCTTTCTTGGTCCTGCTTGGAAAGGCTTCTTCGCATTCTGAGACGGTGTCCACAAACACTAACAGGTGTTTATAATTTCCCTGGACTTTGGGCAACTATCAAGCTATATTATTAGATAATCCAAATGTAAAATTAAGAGTAGTCTCTTCCTTGAACTCTGCCATCCTATAACCCAATTTGCAGGAGGAACCCATTCGTGACTGTATACAGATGATTGAAGAAATCTATTCCAGCCAACTGAGCCTCACAGACCAACCCCTAGAGGAAGCCAATCACAAATAGAGTTGAGAGGTCAATCTGGAGGTTATTCCTATGAATTTTATATATATTATATTTTAGTTTCTAGTGTATTAGAATATCTAGAAAGAAATGGCTGAATCCTTTGAATAGTAATTTAGTAGATTTGATTCTTGATAATTGTATAACTGTATGGCTTTTACTGTGTGACCATGTGATAGTGGAAACCTGGTGACTGACACTATCTTTACCAGTTTGTGGGCAGATGAGCAATAAAATAATGACAAAAATATATAAATAAAAGTGGTATAAGAGGTATGAGTGGCTTGGGTGTTCTTTGTCTTTTTTTTCTTTTTTATATTTTTTCTTTATTTTGGAGTAATGATAATGCTCAAAATTAGATTGTGGTGGTTAATGCACAACTGTATGATGATACTGTATGCCACTGACTGTATACTTTCAATGGATTATATGGTGTGTGAGTTTATCTCAATAAAATTGCATTAAAATAGCAATCTCTAGCTTGAATCCTGCTGCCCTATGCTTCAATACACAGGAGAAACCCATTCATAATTACAATGTACATAGATAACTGAGGAAATCTATTCCAGCTGACCAGACTTCAAAGTCCAACCCCTAAAGAAGTCAGTCTCAAGATGTGCACAGAGAGAAGTAGCTTCATGGAACAGGGATTCTGAAGCATCAGGAATGCTATGGTAATCCTCCATGAAGCTCTAGAGGCAAGCACACTTCCTCCAGTTATGTCCACCCAAGAGCAGAAAGCATAGCCTTTACTAGAGCCTTATATCTAGGAGATGGAAACAGGGGTATCATCTACACTGATTCTAAGTATGCTTTTTTGCATAATCCATGCACATTGAGTCATCTGGAAAGTTATGGGACTATAAACATCAGTTACAAAAAAAGAAATTAAACACCCAGGAGTTATACTAACAGTGCTAGAGGTCATTATGTTTCCATTGGAAATAGCTATTTTCCATTGTCTTGGGTATCAAATATTTATACATTAGCAGCAAAAGGAGATAACTTCCCTGGTCAAATTGCTAAACAGGTGGCAAAGACACAAGAGCCAAACAATAACAACTTAGCTGTCCTAATACCTAACATAGATCTGGATTCATTATGCCCCAATATTCAGCAATAGATCTAAAGAGAGCTAATGAATGGGGTTTCAATGTTGACCCCAGAGACCCAGAAGAAGAACTCTACAAAGCTGTGAAGGATGGATGGATTTATAATGAACAAGGGATTATTTTAATACCTGAATATTTTAAAAAAGAAATCATTACCCACAAACACCAAGAAAGTCAATATGGTTGAGATGCCATGTATCAATGGCTATGAATATTCGTAGTTGGACAAAAATGCACAGAATAATTCAAAATGTGGTTAAGAATTGCTTGTTTTGTGCTAAAAATAATCCAAAGATGTGACATCCCATGCCCATTAAAGGAACTCAAAAGACGGGTACAGAACCAGAGGATGATTGCCAATTACAGGGAAGCCAACACCCCCCTTTTTGTTCAAGATGGCATGTCACACAGTGGGGAATATTCACCATTGTAGGTTGTCCCAGAGTAAATGTTTCAGCTTCCTCTAGAGGCCACTGGTGGTCACCACGACATGGAGAATACTGGCCAAACCTGGGAAACTATATCCAATCATTTGGAAAAGTAGGCAAAAGGGCTTCAAGTGCTGCCCAAGTTTTGCATTAGTACCCCAAGGCCCATGCCTTCTCTGTCATGTACAAACAAATTGAAAGGTTTCCTGAGATCTTGGAGGCCAAGGACTGGGGCTGTTAAGAGAGCCTCTTTAATATCATGGAACACCATTTGACCTTTAGCAGTCCAGTCTAGTGGCTCAATGTTCTTTATTTAATGGCATCATAAGATATCTGGCTATAAGTCCAAAATTTGGAATCCAGATTCAGCACAATCCAGCCATTCCTAGAAATCCTCAGAGTTGCCTCTTAGTGATTGGTTCTGCCACTATGGCTATTGCTTCTCTTCTCTTTGGCAGTAAATTTCTTTGACCCTTTGAAAGTTCAAATCCTAAGTTTTTCATGGTGGTCATGAAATTTGGGCCTTTTTCTTGGAAGCTTTATAGCTTCAATCTGCCAGGAAGTTCAGGGTAAGATAATATTTTGAACTGAAACTTCCTTGGTGTTACTGGCAATCAGGATATCATTCATCTATGTAGTAGGATTCCCTCCTGAAGGTAGAGTTCTCTCAAATCTTTAGCTAGTACTTCTACAAATATAGTGGGGGCATTTTTAAATCCCTGGGGAAGAACAGTCCAACAATACTGATATTTTAGACACATTTTGAGGTTTTTCCATTTGAAAGCAAATGGTTCTTGAGAATCTGGGCTCATAGTTACAGAGTAGAAGGCATATTTTAAATCTAGTACTGTAAACCAGCAGAAATTGGAAAATGTTAGAAAAGATGCTTTGGGTAAAAGGAGAGGTTAAAGGGAGAATATGGAGAAGTGAAAACTCTGATCCAAATGGAAATTTGAAAACACTTCCAGGCATGGTGTCAGAAAAATCCATCCTAGTGGAAAATGTTCAGATCCTCAAAAGTAGAACAAAAAGAAGTAGGATGAAAGCCAGAGAGAGGTTTGTCTAAAACTTTTCAGAAATTAAACCTCAGAAAATATTCCCTGCATAAAAGGATCAACCCCAGTACAAAATTGCAACTTTTAAGTTTGATTTCTTTGGTTTTATTGCACAAGTATTTTCTTCCTAGCGTACTAAGTTCCAAAGGAAAACTCATTACTATTTACCCATGTCAGTGTCCCAAAACATGTCATAAATTTTGGTGAGTAGAGGATAAATAATAGATTCTGCCCTGCTTCCTTCAATGGGAAATGAGAGTCAAGATCACATAATGCTCCCTGGTTGCTTTAACCTTATTCCTAGTTGTCTCCCTGATAACCAAGTCATCATGGGCCCAGAACAGATATATTGGATGAAGAGGAAATGGGAGTAAAAACTGCAGCAGCATTTTGAGAGCAGGTGAACATTGATAATGGAAGAGTCCCTCAACTGGCAATTATTGAATACAAATATTATCATCATTGTATTTCCAGTAAGGACTGTCCTTTCCTGAGATAGGCACTGCTCCCAAATAACCGTGCAAGGCTGAATCAAATATTCTGGGTTGACGTGTCAGCTTTGTCACCATGATCCCAAATTTGTCTGGAAATGCCACCAGACCTCAGTTTTCTCATATGCAAAATAAGGGAACTGGGTTCAGTAATTAATTCAATGCAACATTGATTGAGGACCTCCTATGTTCTAGGATTTCCACTGGGATAAAAAAGTACAGGGTTCCTATGATTGAAAGTTTCCTCTTCTACTCTATGATTCTGTGACAAGCAGATGGACTTGTTTTACTGCAATTTCTTGTCCAGGGTACATTGATTAATTTCCCTATGGGTGGATAACAACTGAAGAGGAAGTGGTCTTGGATGGGTGGAAAGACTTCCTGGTCACTGCCAGTCATGCAAAACACCAGGATGAATCCATAGGAGAGAAACATCCTCCTTTTATGGTGAAGGATTTCTGCCCTCCACCTAATCCCCAGTGAAGTCTGGGCAGATAGGAATCAGATAAGAAGTGTCAAAAGACACAAATTCCATAAGATTTTCCTGATGCTCAACATACAACAAAATATCTTACAACTTCTGCATATCTTTGTAATGTTTCCTTAGCTTTAAATATGCTTCTATAATAGCTAAACCATTTTCTTTCACTGCTGCATTATCAAAGCTTCTAAATTTGCTGGTATTCTAATATGCCAAGTGTAAGTAATTTGCCTGTAGAATGCTCAGACTCCATGAGAAAAAGTACATGTTATTCCAGATGAGGCTAGTGGACAGACCATAAAAGATGGTGAGAAGTTACAAGAAAGGATCATAAACACTATTCTTCCAAGAGATATTTATTGGTGATTAGCAATTGTCCCCAGGAACCAGGAACCAAGTTTCATGCACTCCAAGGAACTGCTCTTGGTTTTTATAAGTGCACATTTAAAGGCTGCAGGACCACACAGGCCTGAATGTTGGAGTCTTGTTCCATCTGTACAAATATTTCCATGGAAACACTGAATAAATGTCACTCAGATTATCCAACACCACCAGATTTATCTGTAAATCTTGATCACTTTCCAAATAACATAAAAGAACCTAATAATCTGTGGGTTACCCTAAAGTCTTCCTATAAGCCAGATCCAGGACTTCAAGGCCCATGTGTGGCCAATTTTGTCTTTTCATTTCTGGCTTATTTCACTCAAAATGTTGTCTTCACAATCCATTCATGTAGTTGCATGCCTCACAACTTCATTCCTTCTTGTGGTTGCTCAATATTCTATGGTATGCAAACATCACAACTCACCATTCTGTTCATCAGTTGATGTATCCCCAGGCCACCTCCACTCATTGCAAATTGTGAATACTACCACCATAAATACCAGTATGCAAATGTCCGTTCATATCCATGCTCTCAGTTCTTTCAATATATAACCAATAATGAGGTTGCAGGATCTTATGGCAGTCCCATACTTAGCTTCTTTTGGAACCCCACACTGCCCTCCAGATAGGCTGTACTATACTACTTCCCCACCAAAAGTGAATAGGTAGATCCTTCTCTCCATGTTTTCTCCAGCATTTGTATCCCTCTGTTTATTTTCCCCCTGCAATTTTATAGATACATTCACATACCATACAGTCATCCATGTACAATCAATTGTTCACAGTATCATTGTATAGTTGTATATTCATTACCACAATCAGCACTAGAACACTTTCATTACTCAAAAAAAGTTAAAATAAGAATAATAAAAAGGATAAAAGAAAAACTAAAAATATAATAAACTACAATTAAAATGTCAGACACCACCACCACCAAGAATTCCATACCTCTCTCTTATATCCCCTTCTGATAGACATATAGCTTTAGTATATTGCCTTTGTTACAATTCATGGAAGCACATTATGATATTACTGTTAACTGTAGACTCTACTTTTCCTTGATTGTATTTTTCCCCAACACCATCGCATTCTTAACAACTTGCAAACTTTACAGTCATTTGTTCTCCCACATATAAAAACATTTTTTATATTTGTACATTTAACCACTATCATTGATTACTGCCACCATAAATTCCATTTAATGATATACATTTGTTCATAATATTCCTGAATAACTTGAGATTTCACTAAGTTATTCAGTCCTAGTCTTTATCGTCTATCTTTTCTTCTGGTGTCATCCACACCCTAGCCTTCCTCTTTCAACCTGATTCACAGTCATCTTTGTTCATTGTACTTATAATATTGTGACACCATCACTCAGTTTTGTGCTATCCATTTCTGGATCTATACACTCAATCCTGTTGAACATTATATACTCATTCAGCATCAAATGCCCAATTTCTACCTTCTTTCTATCTCCTGTACCCTATGTCATCAGCTACAGTCAAATTTGCTCATTAACTGTCAAATTTGCTCATTAATGTTAGTTCATATTAGGGAAAGCATACAGTATTTGTCCTTTTGTTTTTGGCTAATTTCACTGAACATAAAGTTATTCTTTTAAGTTGAGGTTTAATTTGCATACAAAATCACTAAAATCACCCTTCTTAGTGTATATTATGAGTTTTGAAAAATGCATTCAGTCATGAAACCACCCCTACAATTGAAATATACAAAGTTTCATCAACTCCAAAATTTCCCTTCTTTCTTAATGTCCTTGCCTGGACTTGGTATCAGAGTTATGCTGTTTCACAAAATGAGATGGGAATATTCCCTCCTTCTATATTTTCTGAAAATGTTTGTATAATATTAGTATCATTTCTTAATAAAAGATTTCACAGATTTAGCCAGAGAAATCATTTGGCTCTTGAATTTAGTAATGAGAAGATTATTTATTACAAATTTCATTTCCTTCACGGCAATTTAGATTATCTGGTTGCTTTTTATGTCAGTTTTTTAAAATTTCTGTCTTTCAAGGAATGTTCTCATTTTGTCCAAGTAGTTCCATTTATTGATATACATTTGCTCATAATATTCCTTTCATTTTCTTTTAATGCCCATAGTCTCTGATGATGTTCCCTTCTTTTATTCATGATAATTGTTGTGTTTTCTTTCTCTTTTTCCTAATCAGTTTAGCTAGTGATTTATCAATTTTATTGATATTTTCAAAGAACCAACATTTGTTTTGACAATTTCTTTGTCTCTTTTCTATTTCATTGATTTCCATTCATATTTACTATTTCTGTTTTATTGGTTTGGGTTTAAATTGCTCTGCTTTTTCTAGTTTCTCAGGGTTGAGATTATACCCTGATATCAACTTTATTCTTTCCTCTAATAAACACTAAAAGCCATAAATTTTCTTCTAAACAAAGCTCTAAGTACACCCCACAGATTTTGATATGTTGGTTTTTATTTTCAATCATTTCCCTAGTGTGGAAGCCTAGACTAGCGAACCTTGGGTTGGCAGAAAAGAAGGCAGAGGACTAGCGTTGCAAATCAGCCAATCCTGAACCACTCTTGATGGACCAATCAAGATATCCCAGAATGTAAGCCCTAATTTACATAGCTATGCACCAATCAAAATGGTCTTCCTCTGAACCAATCACAAGTCACTCTTAGCTGGTCCCCCATTGGACCACAGCGCAGCGCCTTATTTGCATAAAATTCAGCCAATCCTAAAACACCAATTGTCTAAGCCCGCCCCCCTCTAGCCAATAAAAGGCCTAGCTCTACGTACCTATTTTTAGTTCTGCGTTTGGAGTCTTTTGTGTGAAGTTCTTTGCGCGGCGGCGCCTGGTGGAGCGGCGTTTTTTCCATCTGAGAATTCTTTCTTGGTGGTTCCAGAAATTCGATAATCCGCTCAGGTAGGAGCTTTGTTTTTTTCCAGTGAGTTGGTAATGCTAGTGGGTACTTCTATTCCTAAAAAAGTATGTTCTGTGTTTTGCAACCATTGATTACAGATTAAATGGTGTCATGCTCAGAAAATGTATACTGTGTGATTACAATCCTTTGAAAATTAAACGTATGGCCTAGTATATAATTTAATGACCTAGTATATTATCTACTTTAGGAAATTTCCTGTACATGCTTCTAAGGAATGTATTTAGCAGCTATTCAGTGTTCTATAAATATCAACTAGGATAGTTAACTAGTTGACAAGCTTGTTGAAACTTTTCCTTACGTTTCCTGATTTTATTTTTGTCTATTTGTCTGTTAGTTGTTGGTGGCACACATTTGTCTATTTTTCCCTTTAGTTTGCTGTCTTTTCCTTTCTATATTTTGAAGCTGTATGTTTCAAATCACAGTAGCTGCCCAATGAACTGTCTTAGTTACGAAGTGTCACACGTTCTTTCTAGTCACACTCCTGTTTGTGACGTCTGCTTGGTCTGTTATTAACATAGATGCGCCGGTTTTCATGTTTGCTCCTTTTAGAAAGTATCTTGCCCAGCCTTTTACTTTTGCTCTGTACCTTCATATTTAACGTGCATCTGATAATTATCATCTAGTTTGGTCTTGCTTTTTTACCCAATGCTTTTTTAATCCAATCTGAAAATTTCTGCTTCTAAGTACAAAACTTCAGTTTGCTTACCTGCCTTATAAATCTACCATCTAACATTTTTTGTTTGTCCCAACTTTATTTTTCCTGTTTTATTCTTTTACAGGAACTTAGTGTTTTAGTACTCCATTTTAACTTCTCTGTTGGAGGTATATTTATAATTTTTAGTACCTTTGCCTTGTATTTTGTTTTCATTTTTACTCTGCTGAGTAGAACCTTGAATTAATATTCTTTCGTTTTGTTGCAAAAAAAAATTGAATATGCTTTTTTTCCTATTTCCAGTCTATTGTGTTGACATACATATTATCTCTACATTTGTTATGCACTCAGTAATATTTGCTGTAATCAGCCAAATAATCAGTGAGGAAAACAAGTAAATATTAGTCAAGCTCTGCATTTCTTTAGGATAATATTTCCATCTAGGATCATTCTATCTAAATTGGAACTTTACATGAATTACTTTAAAGATCTGTCAGCTTTTGTATATATGAAAATCTGTACTTCACCTGCGTTTGTGAATTGAGGTTTCAGTTAATATACAATATAGGTGTCCCGGTATTCTCATTTATTTTTTGTTCCATTGTGGTTTGATTTGAATTGTGTTTTGTGGTGGTGGTCTTTCTGCACTCAAAAGGTCTTTCCATTGTCAAAGACTCAGTGTTTTGAAAGACATGCTCCTCTGATTTGTCACTGTTCCCCTGTAACGAATGTGTGTTTTGTCTTTGTTTTTTCAATTTTTTTTCATCATTTATCAGCAATTGGACTATCATGTTTGTTCCATGTGTCAGCTTGGCCAGGTTACCGTGTCCAGTTGTTGGTCGAGTTAAGAGCTGCCGCCTCCTTCCTGTGAGAGCTTCAGGGATGTGGCGCCTCTGGGGTCGGCGGGGAGTTCGGGCCGCCGAGGGCAGGTGGCAGGGGAGCCCCCGCCAGGTACCGCGGGTCCCGGGTCCTCGGCTGGCGCCGCCTCCCTCCCGGGCCCTGCTGGGCGGGGGCGGGCGGACCCCGGGGAGGGCGCTCAGGGCGACGGGGCGGTCACTGGTGCCGGAGCGGCCGGGCCTGGGTACCGGGCACCTGGGGGCGGCCGCGGGGTGTAGGGTGCTGGGGCGGCAGGCCGGGGAACCAGGGGGACCGGGGCGACGGGCGGCCTGGGGACCGGGTAACAGCGGGCAGCCGGCGGTACCCTGGCGACTGGGGGCGGGGAGGCCGGGGCTACGGGGAGGCCGAGAGGGCTCGGGATCTGGCGCGACCCTCAAGGGCCCGGGTGGGGTCGTGACACCGGCTGGTCCTGAGCCAGGCTGGGCCCCTCCCCTGCCCCCCATCTGCTCCGGTGGCCCCGCCCCTTCGGGACCCTCCCCCTGCAGACCCAGGCCCTGGGGGGGGAGCTGCGGGGCTGGGGTGAGGGCGGCGGGGCGGCTGGCGACCACCTGTTCCCTTTGGGCTTCCGCGGACCAGGCCCATCCCTTGAGCTTGGCTTTCCAGAAGCAGCCAGTTTGTTTCTATATTTTTAAAGTCAGTTTTCATGTTTAGCTTGTTTAGAGTATTGCAGCCATGCACTTGATTTCATTTTGAGTATTTTTTTTTTTTTTGGTGTATATAGAACTTAAAAATTTCCCATTTAACAACTTGAAATAAAAATTCCTTGGTACAAATTAAATTCACAGTGTTGTGGTTAAACATCACTACTAACCATTATCAAGGTTATTTTACTTCAAACAGAAAATCTGTACTCATTAGGAATTAACCCCCATTCTGCTGACCTCTGCCCCTTGTAATGTGTAATCTACTTTTTGATTCTATGAATTTGAATATGTAAGTGAAAATAATCTTCCTTTTGTGTTTGCTTTATTGCAAGCAACAGGATATATTTCAGGTTCATCCATGTTGTATAATATGAATTAGAGCTTCATTCTTAAGGTTTTATAATCTGTGCATGTGCAATATTTTTTCTATTCCTTTGTTGATGGATACTTCAGTTTCCGCCTGCTTTTGGCAGTTGTGAATAATGCAGCTGAGGATATTGTACAGTTTTGTATTTTAGTCCCTGATTTCAAATGTTTTGGACATATACCTAGAAGTGGAAATTCTGAGTCATATATTAATTCTCCATCAAAGTTCTGAGGAAACACTAAGCATCTTTCCGTAGCAATTGCACTATTTTCCATCCCCATCAGCAATGTACAAGGGTTATTTCCACATCCTTGCCAACACCTGTTATTTTCCAATTTTAATAGTCATCCTACTTGGTGTGAAGTCCTGATCGTGGTTTTGATTTCCATTTTCCTGATTACTAATGATGTTGATATGCTTACTGGTTATTTGTGAATCTTTGAAGAAATGTGTTTTCCAGTGCTTTCCCATTTCTAACTGGAATTTTTTGCTGCTGATTTTTAAGCGTTCTTTATGTAAACTGAAAAATAAGACCTTATCAGATACAAGGTTTGCAAATATTTTCCTCACTCTGTGTGTCTTCACTTTCTTGAAAATGTCATTTAATGTTGCAAAGTTAATTGAAGTCCAGTTTATCAATTGTTCTGTTTCTTGCACTTTTGATGTAAAATTTAAGAATTCACAGCTTAATATAAGGTCTTAAAGATACTTTCCTTCTAAGAGTTTCATACTATTAGCTCATATATTTAGGTTATTAATTTGTTTTGAGATAATTTTATATACAAAATTAGGGTGAGATTTTATTTTATTTATTTATTTTTTGCACATCAATATCCAGTTTTCCTAGCACCAGTCAATTGACTGTGCTTGATATCCTAATCAAAAATCCATTTGGTTTAAATGTGTGGGTTTTTCCTGAATTTTTAATCCTATTTTCTTGCTCAGTATGTCTGTTCTTACACTAGTTCCAAAGTTTTAAGATCACTGTAGCTTTGTAATAATGACTTTGAAACCATGGAGTCGTGGAATGTGAGTCTTCCAACCTTGTGCTGCTTTCTTAAGATGGTTGTGTCTATTCATGGCCCCTTGCTACGTTAAACTGACTGGTTTTTCCATTTCTGTGAAGAAGGCTGCTGGAATTTCACTGGGATTGCATTGAATCTGTTAATCACTTTGGGTAGTATTAGCATCTTCATGATGTTTGTCTTGCAATTCATGGACCTAGTATGTCTTCATTTATTAAGGTGTTCTTCAGTATCTTTTAGCAATATTTTGCAGTTTACTGTATCTAAGTCTCAGACATACTTGGTTAAATTTATTTCTAGGTGTTTAGTTTTCGGATGAATTTTCAATGGAATTGTTGGATTGTTCAGTGCTAGTGTACAGAATCACAACTGAGTTTGGGGTGTTGATCTTCTACTCATGCCAGTGTATTCTGAATTCATTTTTCATAGACTTTCTGTAGGTTGTTGGGGATTTTGTTTGTAGGAATATGTCATCTGAAAATGGAGCAAGTTTTACTTCTTCCTCCTGCACTTAGATAACTCAAATGGTTTTAATTTCACTTTCATACCTAATTGCTCTGGCTATAACTTCCAGCAGAATGTTAAATAGCAGTATGGATGGATAGTCAGTGTTATTGTGTTTCTAGTTCTAAAGTGTAAAGCTTTTCCACAATTGATATGGTAGTTGTGGGTTTTTCATATATGCTCTTTATCATGTTGAGGAAGTTACTTTCTATTTCTAGTTCTGAGTTTTTGTCAAGAAAGGATGCCAGATTTGTCAAATGATACATGTGAGATATGAATGTATTAGTTACCATCAATGTGGTATATCACGTTGATTTTCTTGCATTTTTTCGATAAATCCCACTTTGTCGTGGTGTATAATGCTTTTCATGCACTGCTAGATTCAGTTGGCTAGTATGATTTTTGCATCTATTTTCATAAGGGATATTACCTTCTAAAATTTTTTTGCCTTTATATCATTATCTGGCTTTGGTATTATGGTGTTGCTAGTCTCAATTGAGAAATGCTTGACCCACCTCAAATTTTTGGTAGTTTGAGAAGTATTGGCCTTATTTCTAATTTAAAAGTTTGTTGAGGATTTCTGTGTAACTATTCATGGTATCCTCTTATGATCCTTCAATGTCTTCCTTTTTATTTGTGATTTTAGTAATTTGTGCACTTTTTTGGTCAGTCTCGCTAACATTTTATGAATTTTACCAGTCTTTTCAAGGACTCTACTTTGGTTTCATTGATACACTATTGTTTTTCATCCCATTTCATTTTTGTGTAGAATTTGTATTTCATTTTTCCTGCTCACTTCAGGTTTAGTTTTTATTTTTCTAATTCCTGTAGGTGTGAGATTGCATTATTGATTTGAGCTTTTTCTTGTCTTTCAATGTGATCATTCACAACCTATCCTTCCTAGCAAAGTCTTTCCTGCAACCCATAAGTTTTGGTAATGTACTTATGTTTTCATTCATCCCAAGATATCTCCTAATTTCCTTTGTGATTTTTTTTTACCATTGTTTGTGTACTGAGTTATTTCTAGGTACTTCATTTATTTTCCAGTCTTCCATATGTTATTTATAGCTTTGGTCCGTTGTGGTTGAAGAAGATACTTTGTATGATTTCAACATTTCAAAGTTTATTTAGGCTTGTTTCATGAACTGTGGTGTATTGAAATATGTCCCTCACAAAGAAAAATAATCAAGTCATAACACCCAGTCCTGTGGAGGTGGATGCATTTTTGAAGAGTTCCTACCTACAAGGATCCAATTAGGTGAGGCTGCATTAAATCAGGTGTGTCTTAGTCCATATGGCTGGTGAATAATCTAGATAAGAACTAAGAGGTAGATTGCCATGTGACAGAGCAGAGATATAAGCTGTGGAACACAAAACATTAGCAAGCCACCATGAGAATGCTACAGACTTCGGAGAAAGGATAGCCTACTCATACCTTGGTGTTGAACTTTTGTGGGCTCAAAAACTGTGAGACACTTAATTCCCATTTTTTAAGCTAAGCAGTGTGTGGTATTTGTTGTAGCAGCTGTAGCAAACTGTGGTACTGGGAATTGGGATGTTGCTATTACAGATACCCAAAAAATGAGGAAGTGGCTTTGGATTTGCAAAATACGTAGACTGGAGGAATTTTAAGGCACTGGAAAGAAAAAGCAGAATACGTTGAAGAGACTGTTGATAGAGATATGGGTATAAAAGGTGTTTCTTAGAGCTCAGAAAAATGTGAAGAGAGCTGTAGAAGTAATTTCTTACAGTATATTCTATTGAAGGACTTAGAATGAAATGAATGGGTTATTGGAAACTGAAGGAAAGCTAACTCTAGTTATAAAGTAGTAGGAACTTGACTGAATTTTCTGTTAGTATTCAATTGAAATTTGAACTTCTAAGCAATGAAGTTGAAATATTTAACATAGACGATTTCCAAGCAAAATGCGGAGGGCAAAGCCTGCTTTCTCATTTTTTTTATAGTAAAATATGAGAGGAAAGATAATTTGAGGACCAAACTTAGTTCTTTGCCTATCCAAATGATATATTTTGAGAACCCTCCCTTAACTCCTGGGAGCAGAGCACCCATAGAATAAGGATCTACACAAGGGAAGAGGTGCGCATCCTTTTGCTAGAGAGTGGCTGACCATATGATTCATGGGATCCAATCAGGCATTGCAGATGGTAATTTTAATTGGAGATAATTATCCAGGAAGGGATCTATGGAATATCCTTTTGTCTGAAGGCTTGGACCCCCTTGAATTGCATGCAGGTCTGCAAAGTTTTTGAGAATCTTCTATAAGCAGAAGGACTTCAAGACTGGACTGAAAAGTAAAGACATGGGGTGAAATGAAGGAAAAACCTCCAAGGGAAGAATCATGGAAACAGATGTCTTGGAAGTAAAGAGTTTCTCATGCCCAGAGACAGTGCTTTCCACTCCAGACTTGGGGTTGGGTGGAGTTTGTTCCCCAACCATAGCAAGGCACAGGCTTTCCACCGTGGCATTTGGAGGGGTGGGCCTTAAGCCCAGAGTGTTCCTATCTGGAAATCTTTGCTTCATGTATTTAAGACCTGTGTTGTATGGGTCAGCCTTTAAGACATAATGCTGAGTGAAATAACCCAGACACAAAAAGAAATATTGTATGTTACACTTATGTGAACTCTGTGGAAAATGTAAAATAAATGTATTATATTCTAGAATGTAGGGGACATAGAGATAGCAACCAGTGAAGGGGGAACAATAAGTACAGATAAGCTCTTGAGGGTAATCTCAATGTTTTGGGAATGCTCAGGAATGATTATGGTTTGCAAACTTTCTTGTGTATAGTAGAGACATGTTAGAAGCAAAAGTTACTTTAGGTTTTTCTTATTCATTTGTCTCTTCCATTTTTTGATAAAGTAAAACTATTGGATTAAACAATTAACTTTAATGTCATTTTAGGTTATTTGGTTTTTTTATGCATTTCTTTGATTACGGGTTAAGTTTCTTGGTATATGGTAGGAACATGTTAGAAGCAATGTAGTATAGATTATTTGTATTTTCTTATTCCTTTTTAGATAGGGTTTGTTAATTTCTTGGGGTATGGTAGGAGCATATTGGAAGCAAAGTAGTTATTTTAGGTTTTTCTTAATCCTTTGCCTTGTTTTGTTGAAATGTGGGTTTTTTTTTCATTTTTTGATAAATTAAAAAAAATGACTTCTGTATGGTGTGCATAAATGTTTACACTTCCTATATATCTTCTTCCTTAGTTGATCTTTCTGTCAATATATAGTCCATTGTCCCTTGAAATGTTTAGTCTGTTTTGTGAGGTATTAGTAGAGCCATCCTAGCTCCCTTTGGTTACTATTTGCGTGGAATAGTTTTCCATCTCGTGTAAATAGCATGTAGTTTATACTTTCTAAATCCATTCTGCAAAACTCGACCTTTTGACCAGATCATTTAATTCATTTAAAATTAAAGAAATATTGTAGGATTTTTGCTATTCTGCTAGTTTTCTATTTACTGAAAGACTTCTAAGACTTTCTGCTTTCCTTCAGTGTGTATTTATTGGTTATTTTTTGTGGTTACATGGGCTTAAAATTAATATGCTAAAGATATAACAAAACTAGTTTGAAATGATACCAATTTAAAATAACATGCACAATCTATGTTCCTAAATCCCTCCCTCCTCTTCTCACAGGTAATATTTTTATGCATTCTGTGCATAAAGTACATTTGTTACTTTATGCATTTACATTTAAAATCCTGTAAGAAGTTGAAATGGAGTTACAAACCAAAACCACAACAGTACTAGCATTTATATTTATCTATGTATTTTACCTTTATTGGAAGACTTTATTTCTTCATATGTTCAGTCTACTCTCTAGTGTCTTGCACCTTCAAGCTGAAGCATGGGGAGGGGCCTGCAAGGAGAAGGGAGGGGTCAGCCAGGCACCTGATCAAGTCAGCTCTGCTTCCAGCTCCCTTGGGCAAGTCCTTTCTCTTCTCTAGGACTCGGTTTCCCCTCTGTAGACAGAAACATTGGTTCAGATGTTATTTAGTGTCTTATCTGAATTAGTCTGGTTAAAGTTCTGAGCAGGCTCTGAGGGACACGTCCCCATGGCCAGGGGCTGGGTCTGCATCTCCTCTCCTGGGAGTGGCCAGGCTTGGGGAGTGGACTGAGTTTCCTCCTGGCTCAGGGCCAAGGCCAGTTGCTGGTTAGAGGGATCTGTTGGCTTCCTGCTTGGTGTCTGAGAGGGCAGGGACAGAACCTTGCAAGGTTGGTCAAGGGGCTTTGAGCCCCCTGTATAACCCTGGGCCCACAATCAGAAGCAGGATAGAGTTGTAAGCTGGGGCTGTTAATAAATTCTGCATTTTTGGGGGGCAAATCATTTTACTTAAACAGAGCTTCCATTTCCTGAGATGCATTATGTGCCATGTTCTGTGCACACACAGAATGTTATGAAACAAGTTGGGTTACAGATGAGTACACTGTGAGGAAGCAGCTTGCCCAGAATGCAACCATTAAGGGGCAGGGCTGGGACTTGCCTCCCACTCCAGGTCGACCTGACATCAGAGCCAAGATCTTAAACACCACCCCACCCCACCACAAAATGCCCGTTGGGCATCCATGTCTATGCAGTGCCTGAACCTTGGATCTGTGCATGGTATAACTCCCATTGTACAGATGAGAAAACTGCAGCCCAGAAAGAGGAAAGGGTTGTTTAAAGCCAGCAAAGATGAGCAGATCTCTGGCCCCCCTGCTCAGCACTGTGCCCCTAAGGGTGTGGCAACAAGTCCTTGCTCCCAGAAGCAGGCCTCCCCTTCCTTTCCTTCCTTTGCCCACCTCTTTTGGGGTGAATCTTGCTGGGTATCAGAGCTGGTTTCTAGTGGCATTTTGAAGGGTCAGCTTTTTTTTTTTTTATTTTGAAATAAATTCAAAGTTATAGGAACAGTTGCAAAAACAATACTGACCCCATACACAGAATTCCATCATACCCTGACCTCCTCCCCTGATAGCCCAATCCACCAACTTTAACATGCTGTCACATCGCTATTTCTTTTCCTCCCTATCATCCATCATCTATTGCTCTGTCTTCTGAACATATGAGAGATAGCTGCACACACCCTTGAGCATAACACTGTAATTCACATATACACTTCCCATGAATAAGAACATTCTTTCATGCAATCCCATTAAGCACAGCTAAGAAGTACAAGAGATTCAACAATGATACAAAGCTTACATTCTATATTTCCTTTTCCTTATGTCTCAACTGTGTCTTTTTGAGCCTCCTGTCCTCCACCCTCCAATCCCATCCAGGATCATCCTTGGCATTCAATTGTCATCTATTTAGACTGTTTTTCTGTTTTTGATTGTGGAAACACATATACAGCCTAAATCTTCCCATTCCACCCCCTCCCTAGCATTGCATTAGTGGGATAAATCACATTTAGAATGTTGTAATGCTCTTTCCCACCATCCATTACTAGAAATTTCCCTTCACCTCAAACAGCAACCCTGCACTCATTTCTTATCTCCCCATTGCCCCGTCCCCCTTTTCTCTTAATCCATACTCTAGTTTTTATCTCTATGGTTATATTTTCTGATGATTTCTTTGTGTTTACTGTGAGGATTAAAATTAACCTCTTAAATCTGTAACAATCCTGTTTTTCTTTGATACCACCTTCACTTCAATAGGACACATAAACTATGTTCCTATTCTCCATTCCCCCACCACATATAGTTGTCTAAAGTTACGTATTTTACATTGAGTGCAAACTACTGATTTGTCATCAGAGTTTGTGTATTTTGTATCATGTAGGAAGTAAATAGTGGAGTTACAGTTCAAAAATTGACTTCTATTTGTATTCTGTTGTGGTTGGAGGATGTGCTTTGAGTATATTCAATTTTTTTTTTTTTAATTTCTTGAGGCTTCTTTTATGTCCCAGCTTATGGTACCTTCTGGAGAAAAATCCACGATCACTAGAGAAAAATGAGTGTCCTGGTGATTTGGGATGTAAGGTACTAAATATGTCTGTTAAAATTCTCTATATCTCTTTCTCCTTTCTTTGTTTCTCTGTTGGTAGGGTTTTAGAATCTGAAGTAAGGCAGGTCTTTTATTGGCAGAGTCTCTCAGCATTTGTGAAAAATTTAAGCTCTCCCTCAAATTTGAAGGAGAGTTTTGCTGGATAAAGTATTCTTGGCTGGAAATTTTTCTCTCTCAGAATTTTAAATGTCATGCCACTGCCTTCTTACCTCCATGGTGGCTGCTGAGTAGTCACTACTTAGTCTTATGTTGTTTCCTTTGTATGTGGTGAATTGCTTTTGTTTTGCTGCTTTCAGAACTTGCTCCTTCTCTTCAGTATTTGAGAGTCTGATCAGAATATGTCTCCGAGTGGGTTTATTTGGATTTATTCTATTTTGAGTTCGCTGGGAATTTATGCTTTGTGTATTGTGTAGAAGGTTGGGGAAGTTTTCCTCAACAATTTCTTTGAATACTCTTTCTAGACCTTTATCCTTCTCTTCCCCTTCTGGGACACCAATGAGTCTTAAGTTTGGACGTTTTATTTTATCTATTGTATCACTGAGATCCATTTTGATATTTTTTATTTTTTTCTCCATTCTTTCTTTTGTTCTTTCATTTTCTGTTCTTTGGACTTATCGGACCCTGAGTCATTGTTCAACTTCCTCTAATCTTGTATTGTGAATATCCAGAGTCTTTTTAATTTGGCCAACAGTTTTATTTCCATAAGATCTTCTATTTATTATTTACTCTTGCAATATTTTCTTTATGCTCTTTGAGGGTCATCTTTATGTTGCTTATATCCTGGGCCATGGTCTTACTGATGTCCTTTAAATCCTTTGCCACGTTTTCTTTCCTCGGTTGTAGTTCTTTGATTAATTCTGCCAAGTACTGAGTCTCTTCTGATATCTTGATTGGTGTGTTTGGAGTTGGATTCTCCATATCATCTGGTTTTATCCTATGCCTTAAGATTTTCTGTTGTTTTTCGCCTCTTGGCATTTGCTTTGCTTGATAGGGTTCTTTCAAGTTGTAAAAAAAAAAACCAAGCTAATTTTTCAGAAACACAGTTAGGTGACGTACACTTTAACTAACCAGTAGACGGCGTCAGTGAGTCACCTATACTCCTCAAGTCAGTTCTCAACCTTGTTTCCTTGGTATGTGGGGTAATGATTCTTGTGGGGTTCAGTTGGAGAACTCAGTTTGGGTATGTTGCTGGAGTCATCCACCCTGAATGTGCGGCATGTGTACGGATGGCCAGGGAGGAAGGGCAGCTTTAATATTTGAATCCCCCAGGTTCCCGGAGATTCAAGGCCTCCGCAAGAATCTAAGCCTTCATTTCATTTCAGCCCCAGACCCTCTCTCCCACTGTCCCACAAACTACCAGACTTGGCATAGTGTCCCTGGGTTCTCTGAGTGGGTCCCCCCTCCCAGCCATGATCCTCCAGGAGCTCTGCTGAGGGAATGCCATGCTACATCACAAGTGCGCACCGTCCCTCAAGGGAAGCCCTGGGCCGTGCAGCGGCACTCTCAGCCTGATGCAAAGATGGCCAAATGGAGCATCTCAACCCCTCCCTCCTTGCACAGTTCCTCCTTCCCAGCTCCAGGACAACTGGCAGGGCTCTGGGCTGTGGGCAGGGCCCCGGGCAGGAGTTTATCCAGCCCTCCAGGGAGCCAGCTGTGAGCCACGGGGTTTCTTTCAGCTTCTGGCTCTCCCCTCCATTCCTCTGGCCCCGAGGGTATCTGCAGCGGACTATACTCCAGGTCAGACCCCGAGAGGCCAGCCCAGCCTCCTCTTGTTGTGTTTTACTGCATGGTTCCCACTCCTGCAACTGTAGCCACTCCTGGGTTTTTCCCTTTTTTTGTTTTTTAAAAAAGAGCCAGTTGGTCTCCAAACGCCAAGCCCTGTCTTCCCCACAATGCTGCGCAGCTGTGGGTCTTCCAGCCAGCTTATTCACTCATTTTAGAATGCAGACTCCTGGTTTCACCAAGTATACGGCCCCTGTGGAACTAGGAGACCTCATCCAGCTGGTGCATCGCTGTAACCGTTATTCTGGGTCACTTTCTGGTTTTTATCTAGTGTTTCTCATGGAGGTGTTTTTTTGCCCTGTCTCACCTAGCCACCATCTTAGTTTCTCCTCTGAAGGGTAAGCTCTTGTCATAAGAACCTACAGATTCTCCTCTCGAAACTCTGGGTTCATGGAAGAAGCTGCTACATTCTGCCTTGTTGAGAGGCACCTCCCTCCCTACTTTCTGGAAGGGGATCCTCAGCAATCAGCATCTCTAGATTAGCCAAGCAGCTTGGCAAGCTTCAATCCAAGTCACCACAGCCACAATGGGGACTGTGTTGGCTCTAGAGCTGGAGGCCATGTCCAGTGCTGACTTGAGGAGTGAGTATGTCCAAACACCATTGAGGGAGGGTTGAGAATGGACTTTGGGCTCAGACAGAGCTGGGTTCAAATCCTGATGCATTTAATTGTTGAGGGCCATCTGGGGGTCAGACCCTGGGATGGACTGTGTGGGTACAGCAGTGAATAAGACATGCCCCTTCCTGCCCTCCTTCTGGTGGAGGGGGGAGACAGACCCTGACAGCTGTTCTGAGGAGTAAAAGTGATCACAGACTGCAGAGAGGGCTGAGTGAAGGCTCTCAGCACCATGGAAGGCTTCTTGGGGAAGTGATGTTTAAGAATATTTCTGAAGCATGACTAGGCCTTTTAGATAAGTGTGGGGTGGTGGAAAGGGAGGGAAAACCATTTCTGGCAGAGGGAACTGCATATGCAAAGGCTTTGTGGCTAGAGGGAAGCACCCTCAACTGGAGGAATTGGAGGACTGTGTAAGTGACTGGGGCACAGAGAGAAAGGAAGACCATGCTTGATGCAAGAGGAAGGGAGCAGAGAAGACATATGGAGGGAAGTGGGTAGGGCTCATTATTCTGACAGTATGTGAGGGGCATGCTTGTGACCTTGGCTAGCAGTGGGCAGTGGTAGGGAGCTGAGACCTTTAGCCAAATCGCTGGGAACACAGCTTGGGGTCAGGTATGTGGAGAGAAGAGGATGAGGCAGGAAATGTCCATTTTTCCTAGCTTGCCAGAACTGTGCATGCCAGGCTGCAGCATTTGTACTAGCTCCACCAGATACTAGTGAGCTATAGAAGGTTTATGAGCTGGAGAGGGCTTTGCCTAGAGCTTTACATCAGGGAGGATCTATGGAAAGGTGAGCATCCTTATTCACTTGGTGTCCTTTTGGTCCTCATTCTCTGGGGCTGTTATCACAGATAAACAGAGAAATGCTGAGCTCACAGCAGGGACACACCCGGGAACTCTGTGCTGCTCCACAGAGCACTGCTGCTGAGCTCACACTTAGTCCTCCTACTTTTTTAAAATAAAATTTTTTTGGATGATAAGCATGTACAAATTAGAAACCTTAAAAACATCACTTGTGATGTATTGTTCTACATTCAGTTATTTGAAAACAATGTCTTTATGGGTCGGGTGGCAGACCCAGGCCTCGTCCTTCTCTGGCCCCTGCAGATCCCGCTGGAGGCAGGGCAAGGACGGCTGGCAAGGGCTGCTCTTTGGGACATGGGCTAATAAACTAAGAACTAGAAAGGTTATCTATATAACACATAAGATTTATCTCCAGAATGACCTCTTGACTCCATTTGAAATCTCTCAGCCACTGAAACTTTGCTTCAATTCTCTTCCCCATTTTGGTCCAGAAGGCTTTCTCAATCACATGATGCAGGGTCGAGGCTCATCCCTGGGAGTCATGTTCCACATTGCCAGGGAAATTTATACCCCTGGGCATCATGACCCACATAGTGGGGAGGGCAATGAGTTTACCTGCCGAGTTGGCTTAGAGACAGACGACATCCGAGCAACAAAAAGGGCCTCTGGGCATGACTCTTAGGCACAATTATGAGTAGGTTTAGCCTCTCCTTTGCTACAGTAACAAGCTTTACAAGGGCAAACCCTAAGATTGAGGGTTTGGCCTATTAAACTGGTGGTGCCCAATGTTTGTAAGAATATCAGGAATTCCCCAGCTGGGGAAGTTTCATATTTCCACATTTTTCCATAGGCCCTCAAGGGGGCTTTGCAAATACTTTTTATTGTCTGCCCAAATTACTCTGGGTTGTATCGGGGCTTATCACTAACTTGTACAAACAAGGTCTCACTCTCTAGTCAAGGTTCCATGTAATTATGGCATTTGAGTCAAATGACCATGCAAGTTAAATTATATAGTGTGCTGCAGAAAATACAGATTTGCACTGTATAACCATCTCTTCCTTTGGTCCCACACAGAAGTCAGTGCTTTAAAATATCGTTAATATCATTCTCTACCCTTCAGCCTGATCTTCCCCAGTCCCAACCAAGTCCATTTCATTTATATCTGCAATTGAGGTCTGATCTCCTTTTCAGCCTCTTTAACAGCTCATTCATGAGGCAATGCCAACACAGCTGCCGAACTCTGGCTCTGAGTTTCGGGTGCCACACACACACCCAAAGCTCCAGGGACTGACCATGTCACACACAAACATGCCAGAAACTCAAAATTTAGAAATATCTTACAACTCATGAATAAACATGACTCCTGTAAGAGCTTACAATCTAGGAACCTTTACACAAGCCTTCCCTTTATAGCCTATATGCTCTTAGATTCAATTCTCAGAGTTTACACATTGTTATTAGTCCATTTTAGTGAGGCATTATGTTTGTCTTTTCATTTCTGGTTTATTTCACTCAACCTATCTTCATGGTCCATTTACTTTGTTGCATACCTCATAATTTTATTCCTTCTTGCTCCTCCCTCATGCAAAAACATTCTTATGTTTGTACACTTAATCACACTCATTGGCTACTCTAGGGTTCACTAAGTTATATATTACAAGTCCTTATCTTCTATCTTCCCTTGTGATGTCATACAGACCCCTAACCTTCCTCTTTCAACCATATTCACAATCATGTTTGTTCAATGCACTTACAATTTTGTGCTATCACCCAGTATTGTGCTATCCATGTCTAGATCTACACAATAACCCTCTAGAACATTCTATACTCCTTCAACATCAAAAGTCTGATCTTTACCCTCTTTCTAATTCCTGATACCTTCATTTCTACACTCATCCCCAAACTCTTCTCTCCTGTCTCTTCCCATGTCTGTAGCACTCCTTTTAGTATTTCTTATACAGGAGGTCCTGTTCACAAACTCTGTTTATCTGCAAATATTTTAAACTCACCCTCATTTCTGAAGGACAGTTTTACTGGATATAGGATTCTTGGTTGGCAGTTTTTGTCTTTCAGTATCTTAAATATGTCATGCAACTGCCTTCTTGCCCCTACGTTTTCTGCTGAGAGATCCGCAATTAGTCACATTGAGCTTTGCTTGTATGTGATGGATTGCTTTTCTCTTGCTGCTTTCAGAATTCTTTGTCTTCAGCATTTGAACATCTGTTCAGTATCTTGGAGTAGGTCTATTTGGATCAATTCTGTTTAGGGTGTGCTGTGCCTGGCCCAGTATTCTTGTCTCAAAGGCATCTTCTGGGGTGATGGGCTGCAGCATCAGGCACAGATCTGCCACCCTCTGTGGCAGGGCTCAGCAGAGACACAGGGGACCTGAGCTGAGCTCACTTTCGAGGGGCTACCTGGCTTGATATCCATCACCTTGGCTCTCCTAGTCTCCATTTCCCCAAATGTACTTGATTGAACTGAGCCAGAGAGCCCTTGTGGTTCTGGCTCCCTCCTCCTCCTGGCACACAGTAGGTGCTCAGGAAGCATCTGTGGATGAAGAAAGCAACCTTGGGGCAAATCACAGGGGCTGCCCTCCAGGCCATCTCCAGCGTCCTCTCAGCCACCCCACCCCAACCAGCCGAGAACACAGCTGCAGTCCCTGGCTTGCCTCCTGACACCCATTCCAAACTCTTCACTGGGCATTTGGGAGCCACGTTTGAACTTGAATGTGAAGTTCAACCAGTGCAGAAATGTTTTGAGGCTCCCACCAGGGTCTCTATGCTGGGATCTAGGGTGACCTTCTGAGTGGCACACCAATGCCCCCTGCCCTGAACTTGGGGGGCCTGGAAGGAAACTGGATTAGAGACAAAAAGCTGCCCTTCCCAGTGGCAGGAGGGAGCCAGCTGCAGGAAGGTGCCCACTTGTGGCACTTGGGAATGGAGGGGGAATGTGCCCAGGGAGCCACACGCTGGGGAGCCAGGCAGCTGGCCTGAGGGATGTGGCACTTTGGGGCCATTAGGTGGGCGTGTGCGGGTCCCTGCCTGAGTGTGTTTCCAGGCCCCTGTGCCTGTTCAGAACACTGAGCTCTCCCTCCAAGTGCCGCCGGCCCCGAGCCCTCCACGCAGCAGCCAGCTCCTGGGCCCTGGTCCTCCCTCTCTCCCAATCCTGGGGCAAGTCAGGGGAAAGAGACGCCCCGACCACGCAGACGACCCGAGGCACAGGCGCCCAGCTCTGGGCAGGCTCTGCAGGAAAGCCCCCGCAGGACTAGGTGGAGCCCGACCTGCATACTTTAGCTGGACCCACTGGCGCACCAGGCGGGGACGCTGCAGGGCTCTGGGTTCCCCCCGGGTCCCCTCTGCGGAACGGACGAAGTGCAGACGTCGCGGGGTCGGGGCCGGGGCCAGATCGGAGCCTTCACAGCCGGCCCTGGCACCCCGGAGTGGCCGCGACTGCATCGCGCTCCTGGCCCGCCGCTTTCCGAGAGGTCCGAGCCACCCAAGCGCGTGGGCGTCTACCAAGCCGGGGCTACGGGTCCCGCGGGCGGCCGGTGCCACATTGCCTGGAGCCTGGTCCTAGGCGGCAGCGCGGCGACAGCCCCGATTCTCCGGCTGGAGCGAGGGCGGGAGGCGGCGGCAGAGCCGGAGCGATCGTTGGGACCCCGCGCGGCCGAGCGGCTGTGCAGTCCGGCCGGGGCTTTCGGGGCCGGCCTGCGTGCTGTTCCACGGGCGGTGGGTCGATTCATGGGGCCTCCCGGTCTCCTCCAACCCCCACGCCCCGCAGCCTGCCATGGCGGCGGGGCGAGCAGAGCGGCGGCTACCGCGCCCGAGATACTTTTTAAATCTCGGCCCCACGCCCACATCTCTCCGGCGCTGCCACCATCCCTCCCCATGCCCTGAAAGATACCGATCTTCTCCCGGAGTGGCGCTTCCAGTCGCCGTGGTGGCGGGGGCGACCGCTTACCTTGTCCAGCCCCAGCCTGTGGTCCCGGCGCCCTTCTGGGACTCGGCCGGTTCGGAGTCCGGGTGTGGGGGCCCTGGCCGTCCCGCGTCGATCCG
The DNA here is from genome assembly GCF_015220235.1 of Choloepus didactylus. NCBI lineage: Eukaryota > Metazoa > Chordata > Mammalia > Pilosa > Megalonychidae > Choloepus > Choloepus didactylus. The sequence continues at coordinate 196,316 of NW_023637591.1, forward strand.
CGAGCCCTGGCCCAAGCTGAAGCCGCCATCCCCAAACCGGTGCCCTGCACCAGTGTCCCACGCCGGCCAGGTGGGGCTTCGCGGGAGCCAGCGGCGAGACCTGCCCGCCCGCACCCGCGCCCCAAGTCGCGCTTCCCCAGGAGCAGGGCTCGGCCGCTGGGCCCGCGCAACGTTGGTCCCCTCCCTTCTCCGGGCCGTTCAAGTGTGGGGCTCCCGGCTCCCCTTGCGTAGGACTTTGGCTATGGGCGTGTAGGGTGTTGGCGACACTCTTGCGGCTGGAGAGGCTCTTTGAACTAGAGACCCCCTCACTGTGCTGGGAGCACAGGGCGTTCTTGTAAGGGGCTGCAGGGACCACATGCATCCCGAGTGCGCACTCGGAAACTTCCCAGCCCTGGGCTTGCCTCTCGGCATCCCCAGCACACCACTCCTTAACCTGAAGGGCTTATGCCTGAAGTGTGAGACAGGAGGCATCTGCTGCCTGTGGTCGGCCAGTGCTCCCTGCTTGTAGCCGAATGTTGGCCCGGTGCCCCGTGCACGCCAGCCACGCCAATGCTGGCAGGTTGGTAGTGAAAGCCGAGCACAGAGAGCTGGTGAAGCTGGTGGAGCCGGTACCTGGAGCCTGATCTCATTAGCTCCGGTTCCTACAAAAGGCTTTGCAGCTTCAGCTGCTTCTCTCCCTGATTGAGGATGCTGGGGGAGGGGTTTCAAGGGCAGAGGGGATTTCAGGAGAAATGTGCTCTCTAATCTTATACCCAGACCAGGCCCAAGCTTTACTCTACCCACATCATGGGGATATGCACTCTGAGCAGGGCCCCAGCCTCTGCTTGTCTACACCACAGGTATATGGGTTCCAAGCTGAACCCAGCCTCCCCCATCTAGACAGTGGAGACATGGGCTCTGAGCAAGACCCCAGCCTTCAACCACCTACCCCACAGTATATGGGCTCCGAGGTAGGCCGCAGGCCTCTACCCGTCTACATTGCAGGAATATGGGTTCCAAGCCAGGTGCCAGTGATCACCTGTCTTCACTGTAGGAATATGGGCTCCAAGCTAGGCTGCAGTCTCCCTCCATCTAACCCACAAATATATGTACTCCAAGCTGGGGCCCCATGCCTTCTCCTGTGTACACCACAGCTATATGGACTCCAAACCAGGCCCCAAGCCCCAACCAGTCTACACTGTGGGATATGGGCTCCCAGCTGGGCCACAGCCTCCACCCATCTACCCCACATGTATATGGGTTCCAAGGTGGGCCCCATGTCCCTGAACATCTACACTGGGTGTATATGGGCTCTAAGCTCTGCCTCACATCTCCACTAGTCTACACTGTGGGGATATAGGCTCAGAGCCAGGACCCAGCCTCCACCTGTCTATACCACAGGTATATGACCCCCAAGCCAGGTCCCATACTTCCAATCATCTACGCTGTGGGGATATGTGTTCTGATCTGGACACCACCATCCAACTGTGTCTACCACACAGGTATATGGGCTCCATGTTGGGCCCATGCATCCACTTGTCTACAGCACAGCATCCACCTGTTTATACTGTGCTTATATAGGCTCTGAGGCTGACCCAGGCCTCCACACTTCTACATTGTGGGTATATGGGCACAAGCCCAGCGCTAGTCTCCACCTGTCTACACCACATGTATATGGGCTCCAACATGGGCACCACGTTTCCACACATCTCTGTAGGATATGTGCTCTGAGCTGGGCCCCAGCCTCCACTTGTCTATACGACAGGTATATGGGTTCCAAACAGAGACACAGACTACAACCGTCTATACTGTGGGGATATGGGCTCCAAGCCAGGCCCCAGCCACCAACAATCTACCCAAAATTATATGGGCTTAAAGCTTGGCCCCAGTCTACACCTGTCTACACTGTTGGGATATGGGTCCAGGATGGTCCCCAACCTCCACCCATCTACCCACAGGTATATAGGCTCAAACCTGGGTCCCGATGTCCACCTGTCTACATGTCTCCAACCATCTACATTGTGTGGATACGGGCTCTGAGCCCGGCTCTGAGTCAGACCCCAGCCTCCACTTGTCTACACCACTTTTATATGAGCTCTAAGGTGGGCCCCATGCCTCCAACCAACTACACTGTGGTGATATGAACTCTGAGCCAGATCCAAGCATCCAACTGTCTACACTGTGTGTACATCACCTCTGAGCCAGGTGCCAGCCTCCACACATCAGTCCCACAGGTATATGAACTCCAAGCCAGGCCCCATTCTTCATCTGTCTATACGTTTATGAGCTCCTGGCTGGGCCCAGAATCCATGCGTGGACACTGTGGTGTTATGGGCTCCGAGCTGGTCCTCAGGCTCCACCTGTCTATACCACAGTCATATGGGCTCCAAGCCAGATCCCACATCAACCCTGATCTACATTGTGGGGATTTGGGCTGTAGCTGGTCCTACGCATCCACCTGTCTACACTGTGGGTATATGGGCTCCAACCTGGCCACAGCCTTCACCTGTCTACAGCACAAGTATAAGGGCTCTCTCTACCATAGGTTTTACCCTTGGAAAGATGGTTGCTGCAAAGGAGAGGCTAGGCCTTCCTACAATTGTGCCTAAGAGCCTCCTCCTGAATGCCTCTTTGTTGCTCAGATGTGGCCCTCTCTCTCTAGCTAAGCCAACTTGAAAGGTGAAATCACTGCCCTCCTCCCTACGTGGGATCAGACACCCAGGGGAGTGAATCTCCCTGGCAACGTGGAATATGACTCCCGGGGAGGAATGTAGACCTGGCATCATGGGATGGACAACATGTTCTTGACCAAAAGGGGGATGTGAAAGGAAATGAAATAAGCTTCAGTGGCAGACAGATTCCAAAAGTTGCTGAGAGGTCATTCTGGTGGGCACTCCTATGCACAATTTAGACAACCCTTTTTAGATTCTAAAGAATTGGGGTAGTTGGTGGTGGATACCTGAAACTATCAAACTACAACCCAGAACCCATGAATCTCGAAGACAATTGTATAAAAATGTAGCTTATGAGGGGTGACGATGGGATTGGGAAAGTCATAAGGACCACACTCCACTTTGTCTAGTTTATGGATGGATGAGTAGAAAAATAGGGGAAGGAAACAAACAAACAAACAGACAAAGGTACCCAGTGTTCTTTTTTACTTCAATTGCTCTTTTTTACTTTAATTATTATTCTTGTTATTTTTGTGTGTGTGCTAATGAAGGTGTCAGGGATTGATTTAGGTGATGAATGTACAACTATGTAATGGTACTGTGAACAATCGACTGTACGATTTGTTTTGTATGACTGCATGGTATGTGAATATGTATCAATAAAATGAAGATAAAAAAATAAAAGCACCCAACTGGGAAAAAAAAAAAGATAGGGCATTATGTGGCATTATGATTTTGTAAATTCTGTTGTAGCTAGAGGGCCCATGTCTGAACCCATAGCAACACTGGACTAGTGATGGGGTAGAGAAGGAGCCTGCAAATGAGTGAGAAGAGCCACTGGTAATGTAAGAAGAAAACTGAACAAATGTGGTTTCGTGGAAGGCAAAATAGGAAAGTATTTTGAGAAGAAGCTGGTCAGAGAATAAAAATGTATTTCTGAAGCCCACCTTGAGGGACTGTGAAAAATGTGGAAATATTAAACTTCCCTACCTGGGGAATTACTGATATTTTCAGAAGCATTGGAGACTACCAATTTAGAAAGCCGAGCCCTCGATCTGGGGCTTTCCCTTATGAATCTTGTTACTGCAAAGGAGAAGCTAAGCTTACTTACTATTATGCCTAAGAGTCTCCCCTAGAGAATCTCTTTGTTGCTCAGATGTGGCCTCTCTCTCTAAGCCAACTCAGCAGGTGATCTCACTGCCCTCCCCCCTACATGGAATATGACTCCCAGGAGTGTAAATCTCCCTGGCAACATGGGACATGACTCCCAGGGATGTGCCTGGACCCATCATCATGGGATTGAGAAAGCCTTCCTGACCAAAAGGGAGAAGAGAAATGAAACAAAATAAAGTTTCAGTGGCTGAGAGATTTTAAATAGAGTTGAGGTCATTCTTGAGGTTATTCTTATGCATAGTATAGATATCCCTTCTTATTTTTTAGTTGATTGGAATACTAGAAGGAAATACCTGAAACTATCAAACTGCAACCCAGTATCCTTGATTCTTGAAGATGATTGTATAACTATGTAGCTTAATACAGTGTGACTGTGTGATTGTGAAAACCTTGTGGCTCACACTCCCTTTATCCAGTGTATGGACAGATGAGTAGAAAATTGGGGACAAAAATTAAATGATTAACAGGGGGGTTGGAGGGAATGGGCTGTTTGGGGTATTCTTTTTTACTTTAATTTTTATTCTTATGTTCAAAAATTGTGGGGATGAATGCACAACAATATGAGGTTACTGTGAACAACTGATTGTATACTTGGGATGATTGTATGGTATGTGACTATATCTCAATAAAATTGAATTTAAAAAAAGAAAAGAAAAAAAAAAAACAAGTATAAGGGCTCTGAGCTGGGCCAGCAACCACCTGTCAACATCACAGTAATATGGGCTCCAAGTCAGTCCCCAGCCTTCACATGTGTACCCCACAGGTTTAAGGGCCCTAAGTTGGCTCCATACTCCTCCTGTCTACACCACACATTTCCGGGCTCCAAGCAGGGTCCTACACCTTCACTCATCTACACTGTGGGGATATGGGTTCCAAGCCAGACTCCAGCATCTACCTGTCTACACTGGGTTTGTGGCCTCTGAGCCAGGTGCCAGGCTCCACACATTTATCCCACAGGTATATGGGATCCATGCTGGACCCCAGCATCAACCCATCTACACCACAGGTATTTGGGCTTCAAGCCATGCTCCAGTCTCCTCCTGTCTTCACTATAGGTTTATGGGCTCCTAGCTAGGCCAAAACTCCATGCTTCTACTTTGTGGGAACATGGGCACCAAGATGGGCACCAATTTCCACCAGTTTACACCACAGGTATATGGGCTCCAAGATGGGTGCCACACCACCACTTGTCTGCATGGTGGGGATATAGGCTCAATGTTGGGCACCAGTCTCCAGCCATCTACACTCTGTTCATATGGAATCCAAGAAGAGCTCTAGCCTCCACTGGTCTACACCACAATTAGATGGGCTCAAAGCTGGGTCCCAGCATCCACCTCTCTACACCACAGGTATATAAGCTTCAATCTGGGCTCCAGCCTACATCCAGCTACAGTCTGGGGATATGGGCTCCAAGCTGGGCCCCAGGCTCCAACTGTCTATACCACAGGTCTACGGGCTCTGAGCCGGGCCCTAGTTTTTGAACATCTACATTTTAAGAATATGGGCTCTGAACTAGAACAAGCCTCCACACATCTACACTGTGGGATTATGGCATCAATCTAGGCCGCAGCCTCCAACTGTGTACCCCACATGTATATGGGTTCTAAGTTGGACCCCATATTCCACCTGTCTATGCTGTGGGGATTTGGGCTCTATATCGGGCCCCAGCCTCCATCTGTCTATACCCCAGTGGTGCGGCCCCACAACTCCACATATCTACATTGGGTGGATTTGGGCACTGAGCTAGGCTCCAGTCTCCACCTCTCTAGCTCACAGTTACATGGGTTCAAACCTGAGCCAAAATGTCCACCTGTCTGCACCACAGGTATATGGGCTCCCAAATCAACCCAATCCTATGCCTGTCTACACTGAAGATATGGGCTCTGAGCTGAGCACCAACCTCCACTCAAGTACCCATAGGTAGGGTTCCGAATTGGTCCCCAGCATCCACCCATCTAAATTACAAGAATATGGGCTCTGTGCCGGACCTCAGCCTCCCAGTCTACAACACAGATATATGGGCTCCAAGCTGGGCCCCAGTCCCCACCCATCTGTCCTGTGGGGATAAGTGTTCTGAGCCAGGCCCTAGTCTCCACCCATCTATATTGCAGGAATATGGGCTCTGAATCAGGTCCCAGCCTCCAATCTGTCTACACCACAAGTATATGTATCCAAGCTAGGACCCATCGTATATCCATCTACACTGTGGGGATATGGGCTTCTACTGAGACCCAGCCTCCAACTCTCTACACCACAGGTATGTGGGCTCCAAGCTGGGCCCCGACCTACCCCCGAATACATTGGGGAATACTGGCTTTGAGCCAGACCCCAGCCTCCACCCACCTACCCAACAGGTTTATTTGTTGAAGCTGGGCCCACGCCTCCACCTGTCTGCACCACAATTTGGGCTCCTACACAACAGGTATATGGTTTCTGATTCAGGCCACAGGCTTTCACCAGGCTACTTTGTAGGGATATGGGCTCTGAGCTGGTTCCCAGCATCTACGTATCTACCCTAGGGTTACAAGGGCTGAAGGTGGGCCCAAGCCTCCACCTGTCTATACCATGTGGATATGGGATTGTGCCATGCCTCTGCCGCCAACCATCTACCATATGTGGATATGGGCTTCAGGCCAGGTCCTAGCCTCAACCTGTCTACCACATAGGTATACAGGGTACAAGCAGGCCCCAGCCTCCACCAGTCTACACTGTGGATATGGGCTTAAGCCGGGACCCAGCTGCACGCTTCTGTGCTGTGGGAATATGGGCTCTGAATTGGCCCTAGCCTCTAGCTATGTACCCCACGGTTACATGGGCTCCAAGCTGGCTTCAGTCTCCTCATGTCTACACCACAGTCTCTACCTGTCTACCCACAGTTATTTGGGCTCCAAGCTGGGTCCAATCTCCACCTCTATACACTGTAAGGATATGGGCTCTGAACCAGGCCCCAGCTTCCAACTGTCTAACCCACAGGTATATGGGTTCAAAGCTGGGCCACAGTACTCACCTGTCTACCCCAGTTTGCTAATACTGATGATTTGCAAAACACCAGAAATGGATTGGCTTTTTTAAAGGTGGTTTATTTAGTTACAAAGTTACAGTTTGAAGGCCATTAAGTATCCAAGGTAATGCATCAACAGTAGGGAACCTTTGCTGAAAGATGGCCAATGGTGTCTGAAAACTTCTGTTAGCTGGGAAGGCATGTAGCCAACATCTGCTTGCTCCCAGGTTGCATTTCAAAACATGAGCTTTCAATGGCCATCTTCAAAATATCTCTCTGCTGCAGCAAGCATCTGGGCCTGTTTGGCTCTTCTTAAAGTACTCCAGTGATCCAATTTAGACCCACCCTGAATGGGTGGGGTAAGACCTCCATGGAAATAATCCAATGAAAGTTCTCACCCACAGCTGATTGGGTCACATCTCCATGGAAACCCTGAACCCAGAGATTGCAACTGAATCAACATTAATACCTCTGCCCCCACAAGATTGCATTAAAGAACATGGCATTTTGGGGGACATAATACATCCAAAATGGCACAAGGTCCCTCCCACTGAGCAGATGGGATGGGGGAGCTGGGGTGAGTTCTGGGGCATGCACAGGAAACCACATAGTCTGCTCCCAGAAATGCACATGCACACATGAGCACATTTGCAGGAACTCACACATGTGTGTGCACACACAGCCTCTGGTCACCATGCTTCCTGGTGGGAAACAGCTGCTGTGTGCTGGGGTGTGGCAGGCCTCTGCAGTATGCAGGAAATGCCAGCATCTGCTGGCCTTCGGCTCCTGGGGATCCATCTGTTCCTGTGTGCTAATGCTGCTATTTGCAAAATACCAGAAAATGGAATGGTTTTTATAAAGGGGGTTTATTTGGTTACAAAGTTA
>NW_023637591.1:220032-319465 GCF_015220235.1 Choloepus didactylus
GGGTTTGACTTATAAAGTAAGGGGTTCTTAAGTTTACATAGTATATGCATGTTTACAATAATCCTTCCATATCTCACATTATCATCTGAGTTATACAATCCTAGTCACTCTCCATTTTAAACATTTCTCATGACCCATAACTCCCCATAACTCATTTTAGCCCTTAATTTTTTGTCCCTAGCATTTGTGTGGTACTAGTAAGGTATTCTATTAATTATAGTCCCTAGTATGCAATAGGTAGAGTTCTCCCATATACCATTCTGTTTTTAACTCTCTATACTAGTGTCATACATTAGAAATATATCATGTGAGCTCCTATCTATATTTGTAGTGCTTATCTGTGGGATATATGCCTTTAAACAACCCATTTCAATCCTATTCACTTTCAAGAAATCTCTGATACTTGTAATCCCATTAGCAAACAGTCATCACCCCTCTCCATTCCCATACCTTTGAATTCACCCTGATTAACATATCTGAAGGTTAGATTATCATTCCCCTTCTATAAGCTTCTATTTCTAGGTCCCCAATATTCTACATTATAAGACATTGATTTTACATTGTTCAGGGAGTTCATACTAGTGGTAACAAGCAATATATCTCCCTTTATGTCTGATTTATTTCTCTCAGCATTATGTCTTCAAGGTTCATCCATTTTGCCATATGTTACAGGACTTTTTTCCTTCTTACTACTGTATAGTTTTCCATCATGTGTGTGTGTGTATGTGCATATATATATGTATATAAATACATATATATAAATATATATATATAAATATATATACACACATATATACATATACCACATTTTGTTTATCTATTCAGTTGTTGAAGGATACTTGGATTGTTTCCATCTCCTGGCATTTGTGAACAGTGCCACTGTTAATGTTGGGGTACAAATTTCTATTTGTGTCACAGCTTTTATAGCCTCTGGGTATATATCAAGAAGAGGAATTGTAGAGTAGTTTGATATCTAGGTTTCTGAGAAACTGCCAAAATATCTTCCACAGAGGCTGTCCCATTATACATTCCCATCACCAATGTATAAGCATCCCAATTTCTCCACATGCTCTCCAACATTTATTGTATCCTGTTTGTTTAATGGCAGCCATCCTTAGTGGTGTGAGACAGTACATCACTGTAGTTTTGATTTGCCTTTCCTAATAGCTAGAGAAGACGAACATTTTTCATGTATTTTTTAGCAATTTGTATTTCTTCTTGGGGATAATGCCTTTTCCTACCTTGTGCCCATTTTTTGATGCTGTTTGTACTATTGTTGAATTGTAGGATTTCTTTATATATGCAGGATATCAGTGTCTTATCAGCTATATGGTTTCCAAATATTTTCTTTGATTGAATTGGCTGCTCTTTCACTTTTTTCAGGCACAGATGCTTTCAATTTTAAAGAGTTCCCATTTATTGTTTCCTTTTCGGGCTTGTGCTTTGTGTGTAAGGTCTAAGAAGCTACCTCCTGTTACTATGTTTTGAGGATGATTCTTTATATTCTGAGTTTTATTGTGCTGTCTCTTATATTGAGGTCTTTGATCCACTTTGCATTGATTTTTGTATAGGATGTGAAGCAGGGGTCCTCTTTTATTTATTTTGAAATGGGTGTCCAGGTCTCCCAGCCCCATTTGTGGAAAAGAACTGTTCTTTCCAAGTTCAGTGGATTTGGGGACCTTATCAAAAATCAGTCAACCGTAGATCTCTCAATTCTATTCCATTGATCAATATCTCTATCTTTGTGCCAATACCATGCTGTTTTGACCACTGTGGCTTTATAGTAGTCTTGATAGTCTGGAAGTGTAAGTTCTCCCAATTTGTTTTTCTGTTTTTAAGATTTTTTTGGCAATTCAGTCCCCTTTCCCTTCCAAATAAGTTTGATGGCTAGCTTTTTCAAGTCTGCAAAGTAGGTTGTTAGAATTTTGATTGGAATTGCATTGAATCTAAATTAATTTGGGTAGAATTGATGACAATGACTTTGAGCCTTTCTGTCCGTGATCATGGAATATCTTTCTACCTATTCAGGTCCTGTTTATTTCCTTCAGTAAAGTTTTCTAATTGTCTTTGTAAATGTCTTTTACATCCTTGGATAAGTTTATTCCTAGATACTTGATTTTTTTTAGTTGTTGTTGTGAACAGAATTTTGTTTACCTCTTCAGTTAGGTTATTACTAATGTATAGGAACATAACTGATTTATGTGCATTAATCTTATATTCCAACACTCTGTTGTATTTGTTTATTAGCTCAAATAGCTTTCTCATCAATTTCTCAGGATTTTACTAATAATAAGATCCTATTATATGCAAATAATGGTGGTTTTATTTCTTAGTTTCCAATTTGGATACATTTTATTTCTTTGTCTTGGTGAATTGCTCTGAATAGAACTTCTAGCCCAATGTTGAATAATGCTGACAGTGGGCTTCCTTGTCTCATTCCAGATCTTAGGGGGAAGGCTTTCAGCCTCTTACCATTGGGTACTGTGCTGGCTGCAGGTTTTTCGTATATGTCCTCTAACATATTGAGGATGTTTCCTTCAATTTCTAGCTTTTGAATTGTTTTTTTCAAAAGGGATATGAAATTTCATCAAATGCTTTTTCTGCATCTCTTGAGATACTCGTTTGATTTTTCCCTTTTGATTTGTTAATGTTTGATACTACATTGATTGATTTTCTTATGTGGAACCACTGTGGGATGCTAGGAATGAGCCACACTTGGCAGAGGTGTATAATTCTTTATATGTGGCTTTCAATTTCATTTGCAAATATTTTGTTGAGATTTTTTGCAGATGTATCCATGAGGGAGTTTGGCCTATAGTTTTCCTCTTCTGAAGTTTCTTTATGTGGTTGTGATATTAGAGTGATATTATTTTCAGAAAATGAGTTAGGTGGTATTCCTTTTTCTTGAATTTTTTTGAAGAGTTTGACCGGGTGTGATGTCAATTCTGTTTGGAAAGTTTGGCAAAATTCCCCTTGAAGCCGTCTGGCCCTGGGCTTTTATTTGTAGGTAGATTTTTGATGACTGATTGGATCTCTTTGATTGTGATTGGTTTGTTGAGGTCTTCTCTTTCTTCTTGGGTCAGTCTAGGTTGTTCATGTGTTTCTGGGAAATTATCTGTTTCCTCTAAATTGTCTAGCTTGTTGGAGTACAGTTGTTCATGGTATGTTCTTATGATTTTTTTTTTTTTATTTCCCTAGGATACATAGTAATTATCCCACTCTCATTTCTGATTCTGTTTATTTGGATCTCTCTTTTTGAGTTTGTCAGTTTGGATGTATTATGTCCCCCAAAATGCCATGTTGTTTGATGCATTCTTGTGGAGGCAGAGGTGTTAGTATTGATTAGGTTGGAATCTTTGGATTAGTTTGTTTACATGGAGATGTGACCCACCCAACTGTGGGTAATAACTTTGATTAATTATTCTATGGAGCTGTGGCCCCACCGATTCATGTGTGTCTTAATTAAATCACTGGAGCCATATAAGAGCTCACATGGAAGGAGCTTGCTGCTGCAGCTTAGAGACATTTTAAAGATGGCCATTGAAAGCTGACACTGACATTTTTGGAGAATGCCATTTTGGTGCAACCTGGGAGCAAGCAGATGCCAGCCACAGTGACTTCCCAACTAACAGATGTTTTCTGGATGCCAATGGCCTTTTTCCAGTGAGATACCCTATTATTGATGCCTTACCTTGGGCACTTTATGGTCTTAAGAGTAACTTAGTAACCAAAAATAAACCTCCTTTATAAAAGCCAATCCATTTCTGGTGTTTTGCAAAATGGTAACATTAGTAAACTGGAACATTAGTCTAGCTAAAAGCCTGTCAATCTTGCTGACATTCTCAATGAACCAACAACTACACCTGCTTTCTTTTGATTGCAGCTTACATAGAATATATTTTCCTTGCTTTCACGTTCAGTGTCTTTGTGTTTCAGGGTCTAAGATGAGTCTGTGGTAAATAGCTCATTGATGGGTCATGCTTTTTAATCCATTCTATCAGTCTATTTCTTTTAATTGGAGAGGTTAATCCATTCACATTGAAAGTTATAAATGTGGAGAGAGTTCTTGAAGCACCCATTTTATCCTTTGGTTTTTAGTTGACAATTTTTTTTTTCCTGCTCTCTTTTTTCCTTTAAGTTACCCATACTATAATACTCTGGTTCTGTGCACTTCTCCAGACTTCTCTTTCCTTTCTTTTTTTCTTAGCTGGTAGAGCTCTCTTTAGTATTTTTTTTTGCAGAGAATGTCTCTTGTTAACAAATTCTCTCAGCATTTGTTGATGAAAATTTTGAACTCTCCTTTGCTGGATAAAGAATTCTTGGTTGGTGCTGTTTTATGCATTCCCATCATTTGACCTCCAGCTTTCCTTCTGGTGACATATGTGACTCTGAGCTTCCCCTTTCCACCACATTCACGGACCATTCAGCACTGTTAGTTATTCTCACAATGTGCTACCATCACCTCTGCCCATTTCCAAACATTTAAGTTCACCCTAGTTGAACATTCTGCTCATAATAAGCAACCACTCCCCACTCCTTGGTCTCATTCTATATCCTGTATCTCAGTTGAAGTACAAGTTTATTCCTTTGGGCCATAACTTCACTTTTTTTAGTGTAGGTTGTAGTTTTCTGTTGTCTAGGCATCTGGTTTCCTTGGTTACCCCAGTCAGGTTTTCCCAGACCTGAAGTGGTTCAGGTTTAATAGGAGGCAATAGTATTACCTTTACCTGAGGGTGTCTTAGATTGATACACCCTGCAAGGCCTCAAATCACTGTGCTTTCTGCCCAGCATGTGGTGCCTGTCAGCCTGTCACTTTTGACTGCGTAAGGAGGTATGGTGGGTGGCTATTTCCCCCAAGGCTCTGGGGAATTGTTGACTCCCTCAGGAGAGGTCATTAGCATTTGAATGGTCTCTGACTCTGCTATCAGCTTTTGTCTGGGTCTGAGCACTGAGAATTGAAAACAACTGACACTTTGTCCACTGAGCCAAAAAAGGGACAGAAGGCCCCCTTCATGGTTAGTCTGTGGATCCCCTCACTTTCACCCATTGTCCAGAGACAGCACCCGGTCCTCTGGACTTCCCCTCCCTCCCAGAGAGGTCCTCCAGCTCTCCAAGGTCAGTCATCACCAAAAGCCTCTGCTTGATAAAACCCCAGTTGGAGCTCAGCTGAGCTATATTCGCTTGCTCAGAGAGTGCTGCTTCCTAGCACAGCAAGGCTTTGCAGTTTGCCATCTGGGAAGGGCTCGCAGGCTTTGCAATTGACAGTGGAGGGAGGGGGCTCCCAGCTTATATCTGCAGTTTTTACTTACAGATATTATGCTGTGATCTTGGGCATTCCTCCCAATTCCAGTTGGTGTATGGTGAGTGGACGGTCATGTTTGTCCCCCTGCAATTATTCCAGATTATTTACTGGTAGTTCCTGATTGTTTATTAGTTGTTCCAGGGAGACTGATTAGCTTCCACCCCTCTGCTGCCATCTTCTCTAGTATATTTTTAATTTGGTGCACATTTTCTTTTAATTCTATAATATGTGCTATTTTTATTTACTCTTTGAGGTTTTTCTTCATGCTCTTCTAGAATGTTTTTGATTTTTTTTATGTCTTTAGCCATCTCATTGAAGTTGTTTTGGAGATTTGTGTGTATTTCTTTGATTAATTGCTCCAAATTTTGTGTCTCTTCCGGCTTTTTAATTTGTTCACTTCACTTGTCCATATGTTCTAGATTCCTCAGGTGCTTTATGATTTTCTGTTGGATTTGGGCCATTTGCTCATCTTGATAAGGTTATTTCAGGAAACGCAGGATTATTTGACCATTTATATATAATTTGGCATAGCTACAGCTTTCTGAACTGCAGTTTTCCTAGCCTACCAGCACTTTGCACTCTTGAGCTGCCTTTTACCTTCAAGCCAGCCTTCCCAGAACTTCTCCTTTGTACTAGGCTGGGTGGGGATCCAGTCAGTGCCCCAGTTCTCTATGTGCACTGGGGACTGCCTACCCTGGTGCCATGATGTGTCCCCTGTGCAGTTTGACAGGGAGTCCACTCACAGGCACCCTTCAGCTCAAACATGCCCTGCTCCCTTCCTGCCATGCACCTGTGAGCCTGTGGAGTGTTAGGGGTTCCTGATGTTTCCATATGGTGCCCTTACTTATCCCTGCTTCTTGCCATGCACAACCTGGGATTCTGTGAGGGAGGGAATGCCTCTCAGGATGCCTCATGGAACCTCCCACCCCTGTGGCTATGGAGGAAACCCTCCCCAGCTGACTATCAAGGTGGGTGCAGGGGATTGGAGAGCCACTGCTCACTCACTTCCCTGGTGGCTGTCTTGATGCAGCCAGACCCAGAGGGTGGTCCTAGCCAAACAAATGCACCCTGTCCCTTTAGGTGCCATCTCTCCATGTTTTTGTCCATGTTCCCATCACATACTGTAGGGGTCCCCTTATGGTCAGTCAAACCCTGAAACTGCAGCCTTAGCATCCTCGGGACCCTCTGTAATTTCTTTCATGGAGGAGAAACCTCCTCCACCTTACTCACTCTACCATCTTCCCAGATGTCTTTTGACATTCTTTTTAGATTCGTATTTATTATGCACTTAAGAATGGATTTATAACTTGCCTACCTAAAATATACTTTCAATGTGCTGGGAAGCACATTTATTTCATTATATCTCACAGAAAGGTTTTCTTTTTGGAGGTAAACTGACTTTGAAAATACAAGAAAATTGCTTAAAGATGGTCAGGATAGTGTTTCTGGGATGGGAATCCTGTCATAAGCTTGTGGCAGGAACTTCATCCACATTGATGAAGTAGCCCAGGCAGGAGTATGGAGCCAAGTCTTTGACCCTTTTCTGTTAAGGTTGTAGACATTTAGGGTTGAAAATGTGAACAAGGCCAGGGACAAATAGGGCCAGATTGGGAAAGCAGGTAGTTCGAGAGACATGGAAATTCAGAGGCAGGATGCTTTGCTTTATCTGAAAATGTCAAAACAAGTGAAGAATGATAAAGCCCAACAGGAAAGGATAACTGAAGGACAGATAAGAAAAAATGTGGCAAAAATGGATGTCAGCTCACAGGATTGTAACCGTTTTCTGGGAGGAAGATGAGAAGCAGATTCCTAGTCAGCCTCTGAAAGGAGAGGTCTGGATGAAGCAACCTCTGGTCTCCCCACTCCTCCTCACCTGGGTCTGTCTTTAGTCCATCAGTCAGGGATCTTGGCCTTTTTTTTTTTCTTTTCACTGATGTATCCCAGGATACATGTCTAGAAGAGTGCCTGGCACTGAAAAGGCATTCAATGCATATTTTTCAATATGTGAAGTGATATTGGTAATCGAGGTTTAGATTTTGAAACCAGGTTATATATGTGTAAGCTTATGAATGTGTGTATGTGTATATGTATGCATGTGTGTATGTGTGTGTGCACATGCATGTGAATACTCATGTATGCATATGTGTATATGTATATGTTTATGTGTGCATATTTGCATGTGTGTAGGTGTATGTGTATTCACACACATACATATGTTTCTGTGCACGTATGTGTTTGTGTTTGTAGGTGCCTGTGTATTTGTTTTGTATGTGCGTATATACATGCACATAAATATGTGTGTGCACCTAATTTTCTGTTAACTGCTGACATGGTGTCATTTTCCTCATTGGCTCCATTTCCTTTGTCTACTCTGTGGGTCCTTTTGTGCAGGTAGAGATTGGGCCATGTGGTCTTACCACCATGTCAGGTGCAAATAAGATCTTATGATATTCAATTGTTCTTTTTTGTCTATTCCATGCCAATGTAATGACCTCAATTCCTGTATTTTAGAATTAAATT
This sequence comes from Choloepus didactylus, assembly GCF_015220235.1. Classification (NCBI taxonomy): domain Eukaryota; kingdom Metazoa; phylum Chordata; class Mammalia; order Pilosa; family Megalonychidae; genus Choloepus; species Choloepus didactylus. The sequence goes on from NW_023637591.1 coordinate 227,855, forward strand.
GTTAATTGGTGTTTTCAGCAACTACCACACTGGAAGTTCTCCCACTCCTTCTAGCCAGCAAAACATTTAAAAATATATACCACATACAGTTTTTTTCATTATTATTTTAATATTGATTTTACTGGTATTTTCTTATGAATCATTGGGCTCAAATATTGCAAAATCCTCAAAGGCTGCCTATGTATCTGTTAGTTTAATTCCTAGCAATATTTTCTTTGGATTCAGGTCCTGTTGAAAATCTCCTGCCATGTGGTCCATCTGGGAAACTAGGCACCTGTCCCCATGGCACATGCAATATCCTTGAACTTCCCACCCTCCTCCAGCAGCCCCCCTGTGAGTGCAGACCCTTCTGTCACCATTTGCCCTGGGAATCCCATCACCATCCAGTCCACTTCTCCACATCTCTTCTCTTCCCTCTCTAGTTCACCCCCACTGTGAAGCCAGGTATCCTGGAAAAGACTTGGTGACCTCACCCTAGTACTTGAGAGTGCTCTTCTAGTCACCTCAGCTCCCCCCTTGCCTACCAGCCCTGCTTGTCCATCCCCCAAGCTGAGCAGGGGAAGAGAGTGGCAGGGTCACAAAAGATCATGGTGGACAAACTGCTGTTCTCCAGAAATATCGAATCCTCCTCTTGTTTGCTCATCCTTAAGAATGAGTGTCCTATGCAGGCTGGCTTCAGTCTTGCTCACCACCATGCCCACAGCTCAAATGGATTATTCCTCTGTGACCCTCCCCTGTTCTATTCAGGCCAGTTCTTGTGATCAGTGTAGCTGAATGTGAGCTCTTGATGATGGGAACCTTGTCTAGCATTCATAAGGGAAGAAGTGGATGTCATAGCATTTTGCTTGCCATTCTGGAAGCCAGGTGGCTTTAGAGGAGGTGAGATCAAAGGATTTTTTTTAGTATATTGAAGAACTGATGGGAATGACCCAATTGAGACAAAAACGCTCAGTATCCAAGAGGGAGGAGAATAAGTGGTGGCCAGGTATAAGATAAAAACTTTATACTGCCCAATTCAGTATGCAGTACATCATAAAATGTAGTCATTAGACTGAGAAAGGTATAAATTTTTATAAGTTGGACTTTGAATTATCTTCTTCCTGGTAGAGCCAAATCTACCAACATAAATCTTTATGATGATTGTGTGGGTGTCTGGGCATGTCAGTCAGATCAGAATCATTTAGACACATAATATCTTTTAATATAATTTAATTATCTGTCACCTAAAGTCAGCATTGAGGTGTTATTAATTTAGTTATGAATTTTGATTGAATTTTGTAAAAAAAAAATAGTTCATTTCAAGGACTTTAAAAATCATTCCTTGAGACATGAAAGAGTAAAATTGAACCTAGGAGAACAGAAAAAAGAATGCAGTCAATATAGGGGAACAGAAAAAAGGAATGCAACTGATATCACTTATTAACAAAATTCAGTCTTCGTGACACTGTATACATCTGAGAGAATCTCATCCCGTATATGACTTATGGCTCTCACATGTAGGTAACATTGTACATGGGTGCACAGAGGAGAACTGTTTCTTCCTGTATTGTGCTGTGAAGCCCTTTAATGCATGCTCTTGGCTTCCCCTGCTGCAGATGAATGTTCCCAGGTGTGAGGCACACCTGGAAATGTCTGGTGAGGCTGTGTTATACCCAGGCCATAACCATCCTAGCTTCTCTGTCCTGGTCCATAAATTAGAATGGAGAGTGAGTGTCCAGCCCAGAGGCTCCCATGGGCTTTACGGCAGAATGTGAGATTCTGTAGCACAATGTGGGAACTGCAGTAAGAGCTGAGAAAGTGTTAGTTCATTTTATTCTCTGTCAACCACAGTAAGAAACAAGTAGCAGTTAAAATTTATGTTTCATAGTCATTTACTGTATCCTATGGTTAGTGACTAATTGTAAAGAATATCATTGTGAAAATACTGCCATTTCCACCTTGGATTGCTAGAATGAGGAGCGTAGGTGTGCTTTAAGCAGTCTCCTTGATCAAAAGGATTCCAAGGATCTTCCACTCAAAATAATGTCAGGCCCTGTTCATGGACCCCATAGCTTTGTCCCAAGGACTGGACAGTTGTTTGCACACACCTGCCTGGGGTTCTCATCTCATGCTCTCAACAACCTTTGAGGGTGATGCCTCTTTGAGGCTCACTTCGGGAGAAAGTGGTGGAGCCCAGACTAAAGCCCAGGGTCCCCTGACTTAACCACTGCAGTGGGGTGACTCTGTGGTGCTGGCAGTGAAGGTCAGGTCTGTCTCAGGAGTTGGCTGTTAATCAGTTTGGAACTTTAGTTAATATTCTCATCCATTCCCATATGTATTCCCACTCTCGTTCTCTCTCCTTGTCTCCCTCTTTTTCCATCTCCCTCTTCCTCTTTCTCTCTTTCTCCTGTTCTCCCTTTCCTCTCTCTCCTTCTCTTTCTCCACCTTCCTCTATCTCAAGCTCTCCCCCTCCCTAACTGCCCCCCACCCCCCTCCCTCTCTCCTCAGGTGACAGAGGGAAAGCAGGGTCTGGAGAGAACCTCACAGTTGGCCCAGAATGAAGAGGCTGCTTCTCTCTAAGTGGCTTTCTGTCACCAAAACTGAATTGCTACACAGTCCACTTCAGAAGGTTTCCTTTGTGACTGGGACACAGGAATTTCCTGGGCTAAAGTAAGCTGCTGTTCAGATGAGACTCCAAGCTTATGCCAGTGTGGCCTGGGGCATTTGGGGAAATCTAGGGTGTCATTTCCCTCCATTTCATCTTGTGAAGCCTTTTCTTTGTCCACTATTTTCCCACTTCTCTGTGTAGTCCTAGGAAAAAAAATATTTTAAAAGCAACTCTTCACAAGCTATTTTCATCTGGATCTCAGCACCTCCCCTGGGTAACCCTACATAGATGCTGTGCCTTTGTGGGGCCTTAAGCCGCTTTTCAGCTTCGTGTATTCAGATTTAAGGAGTTTGCATATTTCAGATTTTAAAGTATTAGCACCTAAAAGTTATATAAAATTATTTTCAATGCAGAACTTACATAGCATTTTCATTCAACTTAAATAACACTTTTGTTCTAAAGATTAAATATAATTGTTTTCAATGCAGTCATTTTTTCTGCAATAAAATACATTATCATAGGTAGTGTGTTTAGTGTTAAATTACTTGTAGTTAATAATTTCTTATTGTACTTTAAGACTAATCTAGTCAGTCAATAGATAGCCACTGAGAGGCAGGAAGTTCAACTGCCATGCCCTTTGTTATGGGTATTCTCTAATATTTATATTTATATTTATATTTATATTTATATTTATATATTTGTATTTGTATTTATATATTTATATTTATGTTACACTCCTCTACAGAGTAACATTTGAAAGAAATACCTGGGCCCCTTTCACTTTTATAGCTGTACCACTAATATGGCCAAGTGAGTGTGTAAATCTTGGCTCACTTGTGGATTTGCAATTTTTATGCCATCCAATATGTGACTTAATGGTGTGAGATTTGAATGTATACTTGAGATCTTTGGAGTTATTGTTGTAAGTGCTGTTTAAAAGGTTCAGCAGCAGTAGGGTGGGTGTGCACCTGTTACTTTTGGATTGAAAGTGCTCAGTCACTTTAGCTGTGGAGCCCACTATCCCCTCTCTGACCCTGGGGCCCTCCTCTCTGCCTGATCAGACTTGGGAAATTCTGTGCTGAGTGGTCCCCACACCATCCAGCCTTGTCTCTTTACATATGATGGCGATAGTAAGACCAAAGCTTAGACTTGCTGGTTCTCCTCTGATTTACATAAGATGAAATACTTTATGAGCTTATACAACAGATTCAAAGTTAAGTCACCTACTCACAGGATGTAATCCTTGTAAATAAACATTGTGTACAACAATAGTTTACTCTTTTCATCCAGGAGATCAATTTGTTTTGAGTTTTATGAGTTTCTTGATATTCTGTTTGGCCAGCACATGTTTACTGGAAATGAAATTGTTGTGTCCTGAGCACTGATGAAGATAATTGGTGGGTGTGTAATAAATGGAATTTATACTTAAAATAAATGAAAAAATTACATTTTCCACATTTGAATGTTAAACTTTTTTAGCATTTGCATTGACATTTTAATTTTGATTTGAAACTAAGAACTCTCACCACGTTAGTAAGTTGTGGAGTTTTGTAAACCTTGGACACACTGTAAACTCTCTAGGGAGTCATGTGTGTGTCACAGAATGCAAAGAGTCACAGAATGCATCTAAGTAGGGCATCACACCTGCTGAGGGAGAGTTTACAAAGTTAAGGTTGCATAAACTTTTACAATGCTCCAAAAGATTGACTGGGCCACTGTGTGTTTATTTTCTAGAATTCCCTGAAGGACCTGGAGAAGAGGAGGGCAGATTTGCAGGCCATGGCGGAGAGCAGTGCTGCACCACAGGTCCTGGTGGAGGGCAGTGCCGTGGCCCTGCGGGTGAGGCTGGGCATGCTGGGTGCCGGCTGTGGCCACGTGTGCACCTGGAACAAGGAGTGGTGTGACGCCCTCATGGTGCATGTCTGGTGCCGCCAAGGCCAGTCACTCCTCTCCTTTCCCCTGTTTAAGGTAACACAGCTTTGGTCAGAATTCCAAATCCTGTTCTCTGCCTGTTGGGAGGACTTGGACTTTTTGTTCATGAATAACATCATTAGAGGATATTTTATTATTCTTTTAAAAAGGTATTCACAGTGTCTCCACTAAGGTATGAAATATTTCCAGTGTATGTAGAAATGTGTATTTCAGTGTTAGTAGGTATACCTTATTGTTTCATTTTCAGGATGGAACAGCACATCTAGTGTTCTACTCCTACAAGCTGTCTGAACCTGCCATGTTTCCATTGTCTCAGTAGCAGCAGACTGGCTGAGAGTGCCAGCAGCTGATGGCTCAGATAAAACTTTGACTCCTGCTTTCTTTACCTGGGTGGCATCAGTTTGGTTACTTAAACTCTATCCAATCCTCATTTTTTCTCATCTGTAAAAAGGGCATTGTTAGAATTTCTACCACATAAGTTTTTTGATGATTACATGACATAAAAACATGGAGTTCTCTTCCATACACATTCTTGAAACCTCCAGTTTTAGAAATTACTGGTATGATTATGATAACAGTTCCTTGTAATATGTTTGTTAGAATTTTGTTAATTGTTTCTTGGAAAGGGTAGCCATTTAATTTTTTTTTGTTTTATGTTACTGTCATTTTTTTCTTAAACTCTATTGTAACTTCAAGGTGTAAAAAAGAAAATTACATTTCACATAATGTAGTAAGCATAAAAATAAGGTTTTAAAGGAAAAAAAGGATTCAGTGGTGAAATGTCTTTGACAAGACTGTTTTTTTTCAACTAGGAAAATAAAAACAACAGCAGAAAAGGTTATAGGCCTTACCTGTCATCAAGAAGGTAAGCAATGTGGTTTGGAGGGGCTTCTCCTTTAAAGATCTCCCTTCTAGGCCCTCAGTTAGGAACTGAAGGGTTTTGGGGATTGTGAATGTGTAGTGAGGATTAAGGATTTAAGGACTCACACCAAGATGCAAATATGTTATCTACAATGGAAAACCTATTGATTCTCTTTTAGTCATTAACACCTAAGCATTCTAAGACAGTAATCAGAAGCCTCTGCAAGCTGTAAGTATGCACTTTAGCTTTAATATTGCTATTTGCCTACTTTGTATAAGGCACCTTATGAGGGGGGTCAGGATTACTACAGGTGAATAAGACTTGGTCCCTGCCATCAAAAGTGTTTACGGTCTGGTGAGAAACTCTGGGGCCCAAGAAGACTGAAACAATGGCTTTTGATTCCTTACTATATACCTGGCACCCCACAGTGCCCAGAATTTAATAAATGGATGGGAGACAGGGAGGGCCTTGAGCCCCTGTAATGTGTGACAATAGGGATTGTGGGGACATTTATCAGATTAGCTCTAGAAGGGAGAGGAAGGAGCCTGGGGAGATGAAGGCAGGTTCCCTGGAGAGTGGGGATTGAAGAGGGAAAAGGGAATATCCAGAGGCATTTGGGTTTTTGACCCTTGAGTAGAGCATAGCAGTTAAAAATAATTTGATGCTCAGAATAATCCTGTGAGCTAAGTGGGGAGCTATTATTATCCCCATCTTATGGGTGAGGTCACTGAAGCTCAGGGAAGAGGTGAGTGACCTTCCCATTTTTCAGAGATTTTTTTAGGATCTATGTCGGCCTGGTCTGTGGGTTTTTGATGGGTTAGGTCAGTGACACTCACCAACTACTGTCACCAAGGCGGTGATGGGCTCCAGGGTCCAGCATCCTTCAGGGGTTCCTAACTGGCCTCTGTGGAACCTCAGAGCTTCTAGAGATGGGGCTTCAAGGGTCCCGTGGGTGCCTTGCAATAGCACACACTTGTGTGTGGATGTGCACTTGCTGGGGAAATGCCTACAGCTTTCATCAGCTTCTCACAGATATGTCACAGCAGCAGGAGGTGATCACCTGCTTAGCAATCACTTTCTGGAGAAGACCTCTCTCCTGCCCACAATGTCCAAAGCCACCTGGCCATCCTGGGAGGTCCCTGAGGGTGGGGGGTGGGTTACAGTTAACCAGATAAAGGAACCATGATCTGTTCTCACTGAACTCCTGGATTATCTCTGCAACTGGAAGTGGGATGGCATGGTGAGGGCAAGGTTTGGGAGGTTTAGCTGGCTCTTAGGAGTATCTCTAAACTGGAAGGGGAACCCAGGCCTTTTTGAAATATCTGCCACTGAAAGCAACATACATCACTGCCCAGGAAGAGAGGAAGGAAGGTATAGTGGTGAGTTGTGACTCTGCTGGGTCCTTCAGGTGGTCTGGGAAGCTTGAAAAGCGGGGTCCTCAGGAGCAGTTGATGATCAAGGAAGAGGGGGAGCTGGAAAAGAGGTGGCACTGGGGAGAACCGGATGGTGCTGAGTGGGTGCCAGGATGGCTCTGTGGGCTCAGAGGGCTGGTGGTGGCCCACTGAGAAGGCTCAGCCAGGAGGACACTCAGGCCTGGCTGCAAGTAGTCTCCTCCTAGCCTGGAAGGGCTTCCCTTGGGGTCCTTGGAGGCAATCTGAGAACTACAGAAGGCTGCAAGTGTCAAAGGCAGTCCCAGGCTGTGTGGTGCCTGTAGCCCTTGACTCATGAGAACATCTGGGTAGATTATAGGCCTTTTTCTACAACCAGTGTTCTCTTTTGTTCTGAGATCTGGAGAGATAGGTTATCTCCCAGGCTTAACTGATAATTTTAACAACATCAGGGTTTTACGTTAGTAATTCACCCCTGAAAAGAAAGCTGTATATTGCAGCTCTTATCAACTGTCTTCTGAGCAGGCTGTTTTGAAGTGGAAACAAGGCAACTCTTTTTCAGGTTTGGCAGTTTGACTTTGTTCAAGGTCAGAATGTTCTGTTAGAAGCCAGACTGATGTGAGGATTTGAGCTTGGCTCAAAACATTTGTGGGAAGCATTCGTAGGTTTTCCTTGTTCCTGTACATGCGACTGCTCACCCCCTCTTTCATGCCAGGGCCGAGTGTTTGCAGTTCCTGAACATGCCTGACATTTCCAGACCCAGAGCTACCGAAAATGATGCCACCTCTTCCTTCACCTTTGAATGCCTTGGCTTCCTTGACTGAAAAAGGAAGACAGTCATATCGGACACCTAAGGTTGCTGTGAAGAAGTGTGGTGGGGTTGAAAGAGTCAAATGGACAATGGTTTTAATTTCTTCTCTCCCATCTACCTGCTGTGTGGTTTTAGGCCATTCATAACTTCTTAAGAGTCTTGTCTGGTCAACTGGTAAAACATACGTAGTCATATGGACATTCCTTTGGCAAGTAGAAGGTAATCTTACCTCAGAACTCCTTTCCTTTCTTCCTTGTCCACATATAATGGAGTCTTACTCTTTCACCTTCGCTGGGTTCTCAGAACCCTCTGACACCGGGGCTAGCCCCCAGTAGCTCTACTTTTTCAGCCTGCTAGTGCTCACTGCTGCAAAATGACTACCACTTTTTTCCTCAGCCTACTCCACCAAACAGGCAGGTCTCCATTAGCTGTACAGAGGAAAGAAATATGATGCAATGGATTGATATCAGTATGCTAATAATAATCAACCTTTATGAGTTTAACACTCCTAGGAGGAATATTTGCATTTCTAATGGGATTCCCAGACAATGGTAGTATCACCCTTGTAGTATTTGGGCTGGAGGACAAAGGAGAGTGTAGAATTTCAGGCATCATGAGCAGGCAGTGGTGCTGAGGTTGGAGAAGCAAATGGTATCAGGCTTGGTCAATTATAGCAGCTCCTTGTCTGTAATGTCTGTGCCTCAAGCTAACCCTGGGCAGAGCCTGAACAAAGAACAACAGCTCTAGGAGATCTAAATCGAGAGGAAGATGCTATCTCTCTGCACCCAGATGCTATTCCTTCAAAGACCTGGAGGATTAAGATCTGGCCCATAGCAAAAATTAATGTGTAGCACCTACACAGCCCATGTTATTTCCAGAGTTCTTTTTATTCATTAATTAGGCATTCATTTATTTAATGCAGTTTTTAATTGCACACTTATTCCATCTTGCAAAGGTGGAATTATTCAGAGGAACATTTAAAAGAAATTAATATGACAGGGGCTTATAATTGTGCTTTAATCTTAAATTAATATCCCTCCTGTTTTCACGTTACTAGGACAATTATCCCAAATGGTACCAGGAGCAGGAAATTATGTATTGCCTTATATATGGCATCTCCTCCTGGAAAGCATGCCATTCATCATGGTTTTTTAATCTCTATGTGCAGTGGGAGATAAAGCATCTCAACAATATTTCAGTGTTTTGAGGAGGTGAAAGCATCCACAAAGATTCATGTTTGTTTTGCCCAGTCCTGCTGCCTCCGCTAACTGGGTCAGTCATGAAGGTGGGTTTGGATACAGCTGCAGGAGTGTGGGTGTTGATTTGGAGTTTATGGAGACTCTGAAAAAGTCTCATCCATGGCAGGGAAAACTGGAAATGTGCAGGTTTCTCTCAATACTTCCTTCTCTCAGCACTTCCTATTTTTTTTCAGACTAGTGCTAGCTAGAAAGTACCTGAGGAGGTTAGCCATGTTGAGAATAAAGAGGACAAAGTCAACATTTGGATCCTGGGACTGGATGGGGTTTTTTTTTTTCTGGACAGAAGAGCCCCTGACTTTAGGGTTCAGACACAAAGCAGTAACGGAGCCCAAACTTGATCTGCTTTCAAGGGAGCCCCGAGAAAGATGCTTTGGACTCCTTGTAGGACAATCCATTGGGGACCAAGCTTTCTGCTGACTGGACTCCATTCTGCCATCTTTACCAGACAAATGTCAAGCTGCAGGGCATGGCCCATGCCCTGACCATGCCCAGGCTGCTTGGCAAGTTGGCAGTTTGCTCTGTCAGCCAGAATCCCCCCTTTGGAGAAAAGCTAAGTTTGGCTCATGCAGGGTGGCCAGGGTTTCTCTCAGTTGTCCTCTCATTTGGCAGCACCTTCTCTTTTCCCACCCTGGCTCTCCTGACTTCCCATGCAGGAGCATGGGGCCATCTCCCACCACAGCATTTTTAGAAAGTAAGCTTTTTAATAGATGGCTAACATATGTACAGAAAAAAAAGCACAGATCATGAGTACAGCTTGATATATTTTCACCAAGAGCCTCATGTCCCAGCCTCAGACCAAGAGAAAGAACATCCTACTTCCCAGAAGCTTACTTCAGTTCCACCCCATTGACAACTCCCCATCCCCAAGGGCAGCCCCTATCCTGACTTCTAGCACCCCACATTTTAAAATTTTATGTACTGGGATAATGTAGGATGTTTTCTTTCACCATAATTTTGCTTGGAGCATGAGCATCAGGGATGGAAAGTACATAAAGTAGTGTGGCCTTATACTTCTCTCCATACTTGCAACAGCAAACACGCTGGCTGTTACACAGCAGGCCTTGTGCCAGACCCTGTGGACACACGAAGTTGCCCAAGGGATGTTGCAGGAGAGCAGCCTGTGGGGCTGCTGGGAAGGGTCCCTGCCTCAGCCTGGCCTGTGCAGGAGCTGCAGGGTTCTCTGAGCTAGCTGGCTTCCCTTCCTTGGCCCAAGCTGTGAGAAGGCCCCTCTATGTGTGGGGCTGGCACAATGCTCCTTTCAGGTCCCCTGGAAAAGCAGCCCTGGACACATGCCCTTGACCTCACCTTTCCCTTCTTGGGGGAGTTGGGGTTCGAGCCAGGGCCTCTGCCACCTCTGACCCACCTGCCGGGCTGCTCTAGCCATCTCGGGGGTCTCCTTGTTCTTTGTGAGCTATTGAGATTTGATAAGGTAGTTGCTGTTAAGTATTGTGGCCAAGGAGAGTTCACTGCCTTACCCTTTCCAGATAAGGCACTTGTATCTTAATGCCTTAAGCTAAAGAGCAGCTCTGCTCCAGTGGGGCTACCAGCCTTGTCTCCTCCTGAACCCTTAATAGGTTTTACCAAGGTTGAATCCTCAATGCCTCCTTTTCAAAATGACTCTTGATCAGAGATATTAGTTCCTTCCTCAGCTCCAACCCCCTTCATGGTGGTTTTTGCTGGCACTTCCAACTCCTGCTCCTAAAGTGGCCTCTTTCCCTGGCCCCATCACCGTGCCCTCTCCTTGCCCACCCCTCCCTGGCCCACCTGTCACCATGTCCTCTTCATTCTCCTTCATGATGCCCATGGCTGCCCCTTTCTTCCATTCCCCGTGCCACCATCCCAGTTCTCACCCTTTTAATCTCAGTCTGGACTGGAAGAAGCAGCCCCTACAGCTTCCACTCCAGGGAATATCCACCCCACATTCCCTGCCTCATCCTCTGGTGAGTTTTTTGGGTCCACCTTCAAATTATTGCTCCATGTCTATGGGACAAAACCCCATGTGCTGGCCTGGCCCTCCATGACCCATGCCCAGCCCCTCAGCCCAGAGGAGATCCTCTGACACTGCTCAGCCCTTCCCCTTCCTGCTGTTTTTGCTGTGGCCCCTTCTGGAGGACACACACTTTCAGCCTGGACAGATGCAGGGGGTCACAGAGATTGAGCCCCTTGCCTCACGAGGTATGCTGATATCTCCTGTACACCCAGCAGCCTGTTCTGGGAAGCCTTTTCTCGTGACCCCAGCTCCACTGCATTTAGTATCCATGTGGCTCCTTCCATGTACCCTCTCAGGATAGAGTTCATTTAATAAGAGTGGTAGGTAGAACTATGGTCATCCCAAAGATGTTGGCATCCTGGCCCTGGAAACTGTGAGTATGTTATGTCACATGGAAAAGGAGAATGAGGTCCCAGATGGAATAAAAGCTGCTAATTGACCTTGGGATGAGGAGGTTATCTTGGATTGTAGCTACAAGGTAGAAGAAGAGGGAGGCAGAAGAGGGTTGGTGTCCAAATGACGGGATGTGGGAAAGATTCAATGGGTCACTGCTAGCTTTGAGGTGGAAGGACACAGGAGCCAAGGAACACAGGAAGACTCTAGAAGATGGAAAAGGCAAGGACAGATTCTCCCCTTTAGCCTCTGGAAGGGAATCCAGCCCCGCTGACAGTTGATTTTAGCTCAGTAAGACCTGCCTCAGACTTCTGACTGTCAGAACTGTAAGATAAGAAATTTGTATTGGTTTAAGCTACTAATTTTGTGGTACCGTGAGGTAATTTGTTACAGCAACAATAGAAAACTAATATACTCACTAACTAGATTTTAATCACCTCGAGGGCAGAGACCTGCATTATTCTTTGTATACAGGGTGTGGCATAGCGTCTTGTATACATTAGGTGCTCAGTAAATGTTTGCTGTATGGCTGTAGGCCTGATTCTGGGAAACTCAGTGAAGTGGACAGAGCTGGCCTTTGTGCCTCCCCCCATCCCTTCAGAGACTGCTGTGCCTTCCTGGGGCTCCTACCTGCCCCCAATCCCTTTTCTGTGCTCCATTCCTGATCTTACTTAATCCCTGTTAATGAATAATATTTTAAGGTTGGACTCTTCCTGGGGATATTTGCATTTAAAAGCAGTTATAAACATCCAAATTCAAAGGCATTAAGCCATGCTAGTGGATTAGCTAGACCAGATGTTGACAGCTCCCTGTGGGGTACTTAGCTTCTGTTGCCCATTTAGCCACTGGTAGACTAGGAGCCAGCACAGTTGGGTCCTGAACTTGGTTCTCCACTGGGTTCCTGGGTGGAGATTAGAGAAATCATGTCCTTGAACCTGAGTGATAGTTTAGTATTCTCTACCTTCCTCCCTGGGTGGCTGGACTGAGCATCTCAGATTAGGGTACTTTTACCCCTAATGTGTCAGGGAGTGGGGAAAGCCATGGGATAAATGTGCCATGTCTTCCAGCTGTGTCCATTTTGAATGTTATTTTGACATTAGAGCAAGTGTGCATAGAGTACAGACTCGCTGTCTCACAGGCTGGGTTGCTGGCTCTGCCCTCATTTGCACCTTCCCTTCTCACCTGAAATGGGATTTCTCTCCTCATGCTCAGCCTGGGCTCAGGAGGGTGAGCAGAGCCCAAAGATAACCACTCACTTCCCCTCCTGGCCTACGGCACTTATTTCTCCCTTCCCTTCCCCTGGTGGTTCACTGCTCCTGACCCTCTTGCTTCACCTCCTGCTGTGATCAGCTCTGTCTCTTCCCTCTGCTAGTGGAGCAACAGGCTGGGGTTGGGGTGCAGAGGAAGGGGCTTGTGAGATCTGGGTCAGGAACTGGTTTCTGGTTTCAGCTCTGCTGTCAGCCAGCTGGGGGCTCTAAGCAGCTCTTTATCTCTGTGAGCTTTCCATTCCTCAATTAAAGAGGGCCTTGAAATAGATGGGTTTAGAAAATGAGAACCTCTGCTCAGAATCCTTTAATGACTCTCCTTGGCTCTCAGGACAGAGCCCAGCCTTCTTAAGAGCTGGCTCCCATGGCTGCCCCTCTCGCTCTGTCTCCTACAGACTGTGCCCAAATTTCTTGTGCATAAATGGACACTGGTCATTTTGGATTAAGAGCCCATCCTAATCCAGTTTGGTTTCATCTTAACTAGTAACATCTTCAAAGATCCTCTTTCCCAATGGGTCCCATTCCCAGGACAGAGTGTTAGGCCTTGAACATGTCTTTGTGGGGGACACAACTTCCCCCCTCAACTTCAGCTCATGTTGCTTTTGGTGCTGGCTTTTACCAAGTGAGACTCTATGGCTTTCGCATGCTCAGGGATCTGAGCTGGGCAGCCTGGGGGTCGGGTCTGTGCACCTGGATCCCCAAGGGATGCAGCCACCAGGGGTGGAGCACCTGGCTGAAGCTTTTGGGTCTTGTATGCACCATGTGCATATCTCCAGGAAGAAAATATTAATGTGACATCTGAATCTGGATGGGGCAGGCTCTCATTTTGAACAATTGCAACATCCCTCAGTGTCATCAGGGGGGATCATTCTCAGCAGCAGTGGGTGAGGACACTTTTCTTACCAGAAATTCCTCATTTTGCAATATGTTGATACTGTAATTAAACAAGGTGTGTTATCTTGATGATATTCCACGGCTCTGCAATCTTGAAGAACAAAGAACCCCTTTCTTAATGAGTAGCTTTCCTTTGTGTAGAGTACATTGACTTTTTCCTCACCCTGTACTTTGTGTGCTGATTTGTGAAAACAGTTGGGAGCAGAGTTTATAATAGACTGTGCTATGGCTGTCAGGAGTCTTTGAACTGTTTTTCTTAGGATTTAGAAGTTACTTGGAACAGTCAAGAACCTCTGCTCAGAATTCTTTTATGACTCCCCTTGGCCCTCAGGATGAAGCCCAACCTTCTAAACATGGTCCATGAAGCCCTTTATGAGCTGGTCCTCAACCTTCATAACTTGAGTTTTATTCTTCTCCTCAACCTCTAAGCCTTAGCAATAGTAAATGACATGAGGTTCCCAGGACGTTCTCTCTCATGCCCCTGATTTTGCATATGCTGCTCCTTCTGTCTTCACTTTTCTTCTCCCTTTTCTTAATTCTCTCCCCCTATGACTCTCTTACATATTGGGTCTCAACTTAGACTTCACTACTTGATCCACCAGCCCCATGGATTGGATTAGGTGCCACTTCCATGCTGTCCACGCATATATGATTCTAACAGTCTGTTTACTTGTCTGAGCATGCTGTATCTGCAAGAGTCTATAGACTTCTTCAAGGCAAGACACAGGATTTGTTCACCGTGGAATTCTCACATTCCACTGCCTGGAGCTGTGCTATCCAATATGGCAGCCACTTGCTAGAGGTAGTTTTCAAGTACTTGGAGTGTGTTTACTCTGAAGTGAGATATGCCATAAGCCTAAAATACACACTGGGTTTCGAAGACATAGTACAAGAAAAAATAATGAAAAATATCCCATTAATCATTTTTATATTGATATTTGTTGAAGCAATAATACTTAGGCTATATTGAGTTAAATAAAATATATTATTAACATTATTATTAATATTAATTTCACCAGTTTCTCTTTACTCTTTGCTATGGCTACTGGAGAATTTAAAATCACATATGAGGCTTGCGTTTGTGTCCTGTGGTATTTTCTGCTGGACTGTTCTGACCCAGAGTGTACTGTCTGGCACATGTGTTGAATGAGTTGGTTGATGAATCTAAGTGAAATGTTTGTTTGCCAGAGCTACTGTAACAAACTACCACAGACCAGGTGACTTCAACAACAGGCTGTTCTGTCACAGTGTTAGAGGCTAGAAGTCTGAATCAAGGTGTGGACAGTCACACTTTCTCTGAAGTCTGTGGGGTCCTGGCAGTGGCCAGCAGTCCCTGACATTCCTTGGCTTGTAGCATAGCTGAATCACTGCCTCCATCCATGACTGCCCCTCTCTCTCTGTCTCCTACAGACAGTGTCCAGATTTCTTCTGTGTAAATGGACACTGGTCATATTGGATTAAGGGCCCACCGTAATCCAGTTTGGTTTCATCTTAACTAGTAATGTCCTCAAAGATCCTCTTTCCCAATGGGGTCTGTTCTGGTTTGCTAATGCTGCCATTATGCAAAATACCAGAAATGGATTGGCTTTTATAAAGAGGGTTTATTTGGTTACAAAGTTACAGTCTTAAGGCCATAAAAGTATCTGAGCTAAGGCATCAACAACAGGGCACCTTCACTGTTGTCTAGGAAGGCATGTGGCTGGCATCTTCTTCCTTTGCTCCCAGGCTGTGTTTCAAAATGGCTTTCTTCAAGGACATTTCTCTCTAGGCATTTGGGGTATTCCCTTAGTTTGTCCCAGGCAAACTCTGGAGTAGCAAAAGTCTACTTTCAATGGCTGTCTCCAAAATGTCCCTCTTGGCTGCAGCAGTGAGCTCCTTCTGTCTGAGCTTTTATATATGGCTCCAGTGATTAAGATCTATCCTGAATGGGTGGGGTAATACCTCCATGGAAAGTATCCAATCAAATGTCTTACCCACAGTTGATTGCATCACATCTCCATGGAAACAATATGTTCTAACCCAATCAACACTAATACATCTGTCCCCACAAGATTGCATCAAAGAACATGGCATTTTTGGGGACATAGTACATCCAAACTGGCACAGGGTCCCATGCCCAGGACAGGGAGTTCAGACTTGAACATGTTTTTGTGGGGGACATGATTCAGTCTGTAACAGTGAGTGGTGGATGTTCCCCCTCAGCTTTAGCTCATGCTGCTTTGGTGCTGGCTTTGCACCAGGTGAGACCCCACAGCCCTCTCACACTCAGAGCTCTGAGCTGGGCAGCCTGGGGCTCACGGGTCTGTGAACCTGGGTCCCCAAGGGATGCAGCCACCTGGGGTGGGGCATTTGGGTCTTGCATCCACCATGTCCACCTGTGTTTGCATCTCCAGGAAGAAAATATTAAGGTGACATCTAATCCAGATGGGGCGGGCTCTCATTTTGAACAATTGCAACATCCCTCAGTGTCATCAGGGGGGGTCACTCTCAGTAGCAGTGGGTGAGGACACTTTTCTTACCAGAAAATCCTCATTTTGCAATATGTTGATACTGTAATCAAACAAGGTGTGTTATCTTGATATTCCATGGCTCTGCAATCTTGAAGAACAAAGAGCCCCTTTTTAAAGGGTAACTGTAGCTTTCCTTTGTGTAGACAACTTTGATTTTTTCCTCATTCTGTACTTTGTGGGCTGATTTGTGAAAACAGTTGGGAGGGGAGTTTAATAGACCATGCTATGGCTGTCAGGAGTCTTTGAACTGTTATTTCTTAGGATTTAGGAGTTACTTGGAACAGCCATGTGTGTGGTGAGAACACAAAATCTCTGGGATGCCAACACAGTAACTTGGCATGGAAATTCTTGAGTCCCCCTGATGTTTTGAAAGCCATATTCTTAGAATACAACAGGTCCTCATTCCTATGATTACACCCAGTGTTTACATAGTGCTTTGATAATTCTCAAAGTGCTTTCACATAGAGTATTTCATTCAGTCTTTTTATTTGGTGCCCTTTTAAATAAAACTGTCTGATAGAGGTGTCTATATTTGTTGTCTTACATTTCCTTCCTCTCATTCTCTACTAACCCCCCCCCCAATTATGCTTTTTGTCCTACCGCTCTACTGAAAATCATCTTGTGAAGGGTTACCTTGACTGACATGACTAAATCCAGTCATCAATTCTCAGTCTCTGCATCTTACCTGGTGATTTCACCAAGTCCTGTGCTTTTAAATGTCACTGATTTGCTAAAGGTACGTAAACTTTTATCTCCAGCCTAGACCTCTCCTCTGAATTACAGATACAAAGATCCAACTACCTACACAACATCTCTATTTGAATGTCTAAAAACCTCTCCAAATTGAGCCCTTGAACTTCCCCTCCAAACATGCTCCTTCTGCATCTCAGTGGATGCCAGTTCCATCCTTCCGTGTGCTAAGGCCAGAGACTTAGGAGTTGGCTTTGACTCCCTCCTCTCACAACCCAGAGTTGTGACCCCATCCCACCACCTCCCTTGCCCTCATCCTGATCTGAACCTACCTGGATCATCTCAGTCACCTTCACACTGGTTTCCCATGCCTACCCTTGCTCAGCACAGTTTGATCTCGCTGGAGTATTCATAGCAATCATGTTAAAGTACAAATCAGATCATGGGCCTCCTTTACTCAAATGGATCCTGTTTATCCAGAGCAAAAGCCAAAATCCTTTTGCTGGCCTCAAGGACCCTGTGCCAGGTGGCACCCCCTCTGACCTCACTGACTGCTCTCTTCTACCCCTTTCTATACTAGCCCTACTGACCTCCTTGCTGTGCTATTCAAATCCAGGAGACATGCCTGCCTCGGGGCTTCTGCTTTTCTTGTAGACGATCTTGTGCTTTTCTTCCTTCCCACTCTTAGCCTGTACTCAAATGTGTCCTCTCCATTGAAGCCTTCCCTCACCAGCCCATTTCAACATGCAACCCCTGTCCCCTAACTTTTCTTTTCTCTCTTCCCTACTTTATTTTTTTCTCCATTGAATTAACATCATCTAATATGCTGGATATTTTACTTATTTATATTTTTTATTGTCTGACTCATTTTAAACTCTTAAGCTCCAGGAGGGCAAGGATTTTTATTTTTGTAGTTATATCTCCCAGCATCTAGAACATGCTCATGAAATATTTGTGAATAAATGAATGAACAATTCTATTAAAGAAGCATTGTTATTATTATTTTGTCCATGCTAAGAATGAGAAAATTGCGATCTCAATAAGACCTTAAGCAAAAACAAGCATACACACACACATGCTCATAGACATATACACATACAAAATAGAACTTAACTAAGCACAGGTAAAGCATAACTAATGTGTCTGAACTGGCAGAGCTGGGTCAAGAGAGTATAGGCTATTTGATATGGTAATGGTTGATCTGGTCACCAGAGGGTCATAACTAAACAATAATCTTAATACAAAATTCAGGTTAATATTTTATTAATGTTACTTATTTTTAAACAAACTAGGAAACTTTTCATTAAATATTAGCTTTCATGCTGTCATCAAAGCAATAGTTACCAACAGTCTAACTCCAAGTACAGTAGCCAGCTTTACCTACTATGAGGAAAGTAGAAACTATAATACATTGTTATAAAGCAATTAAAGTACAAAATTTTAAAAATCAAGATTAAATTAGTGAAACCTCAGGTCCTTCAGGTTCCAACAGTTAACTGCTGATTTCTGATCTATAGACATTGGCAACAGCCTGAAAAGTACCTCTTCCATCCTGATGTCATGAACACCCATTTTTAGATGATACAGATTAGAAAATAAGCTTCCAAGTCTCCTCTTAGAATTAGCAGTTGGCTCTTCCTGTGGGCTAGGCTGGCTTTCAGGGCATGCAATTTGTCTGGTCACACAGCATCCCCCACCTAGCAGGGCCTCAGTCTTGGTTAAGGCTCTGCTGTCACCATCTTAAAATTCTTAATAATTTTCCAAAAAGGGGCCCATATTTTCATTTTGCACTCAGCCCCACAAATTATGTAGGTGGTCCTGGCTGTAGTGCCCATTCCAACCATACTGACACATCAAGGCCAGGTGAAGTACAGGAGGTCAAGGACAGTGATGAATGAGACAATAGCCAGCTCCAATGATGTTTAAATGATTGTAGATGAGGTTGAGTTATTTGGTAGTGTGGGCCTCCTCTTTGCATACATTTCTTTCACATGTTTGTTTGTTGCTTTATTAAATGATTCATTACATTTTGTTCCATATGAATAGCAGTTTCAAAGTTTATTTCAATGTGTCCTGTTTCCCAAACCTCATAAATCTAAATTTTGTGATACAGCATGTAATCCTTGGTAATACATTTTGACGTTAGGCTGTAATTCTGATGAAATAGGGCAAATGCAACATCCAAATTGCCATATTCTTTTTTAAAAAAGAAACTTGTGTTTGTCTCTGAAAGTAGCTTTTTCAAAGTTGAAATCTTTGGAACAGGAATCCCACACCTAAGGCCTATAAAAGCTAGTTGGGTCATGTGCATAAAGGAAAGAGACAGGCTGGGTGCTGGAGAATACAGCCAATGGGCACTGTGTGTGCCATTTAGAGGAGGCAACTGCTCCCAGCTCCAACTCATCCTTATTGTTTCCATTTCCCCCTAAAGGAGCCCCAAATCCAAAAATTTATGTGAAATCTCCGTAATTTTCAGTGTGGGCTCCAATGAAACACCATGTGTCTGCCGTTTTCGAGATATTTCTTAACATGATTCCTCTACTTTGTTCCAAATCTCTCTCAAATATTTTTCACTTCTCTAATGTGATGAGCTTTTTTAAAACAAAAAGCAATCTGTGATTTCATTTTGACCCTCTTTAGAAAGGATTTCTGTAACATTTAACACTTATGAAGAAATGTTAAATTTGAAATCCAAGTACAGTAACCCACCTGGTTAGCTGATCTCCTGTGCATGGGAAGAACCATTTTGGTACAATTTCGATGTTTCAGTAACTTCCAGAAGCTTCTCCATCATAGCTACTCATGCTAGAGGCTCCAACAAAGCAATGTAAAATAGAAATGCATATGTAATTAAGATTTTTCAAGTAACTGCATTAAAAAATAGAGGTCAAATTAATTTTAATAATGTATTTTATTTAATGCAATATATCTTAAATATTCTCTTTGAACATGTGATCAATATTAAAATTATTAACAAGATATTTTATATTCTTGTTTTTCATACTCAAGTCTAAAATTCATGTGCATTTTATACCCACAACACATTTCAGTTCTGGCTAGTCAATTTTGAGGGCTCAATAGCTCGTACGGCTAGTGGGTACTATGTTGGAAAGCTCAAGTCTAAATTCCCTATGCTTGTATGCCCAAAGTCACCAGTAAATTGGTAGAGACAATAGTTTTCCTCAATTTTTCAGACTCTGCCTTTCTTACTGCATTGATGTGACCATAAGTATTACGTGCAGAATCCTGGTATCTAGCTTGGGTCTGGCCTTTGCAAAGTTTGATAAGATTTGGGTAGGGAACCAATGGAAATGGAAAAATAAAAGATGGGACTAAATTTGAAAATACTGCAGTCATGACAGAGGTCACATTTAGAATTTCCAGGTGACATATTCTCATCGAAGCAGAAAGAGTTTGCCTCTTACTTACAGTGAGAGGTAGATGGGGCTAGACATGTGCAACCATGGAGGAGACAGGGATAGCTGAGAACCCTGAAATTATAACTCAGGTGGTTTGGATGTGAAGCAAGCAGAGGCTTCTGCAATGGGGCAGATAAGCAAGAAGAGCAGGCACCTTCACCTCTGGTTCGAGAAACCAGCTCACCTTGTCTTTGAGGTTGTACAACTGGGTGAATTACAACATCTAAGATGTGTGGAAAACCCAGGTGTTGGGGTGGAGGTGAAATGGAGGTGCGCCTCAATGCAGTGGTCAGGAGGTGACAATAGGAACTTGGGTTGGTGGGGCAGCAGCCCTTGGTCCTCTGTCTCTGGGTAGAGACTCCATCTAGTGGGGTCTGGGGAGAAGCCTGTGGTTTGGTATCTCTTGGATCTCTCCACATCTGGTGCAGATGGTGGGGTGTTCTCTGACTCCACACTGACATCCCTGAGAAAACACTTCTGAGTGCTTTTGTGGTTCATTAGTCTAAACAGTTGAACATTAATGCCTCCATGGAGGAAGCTTTTTCCCTTGTTCCAAAAACATGAGTACATACTACCTTTCAACACTTTTTGCTGTTGCTTTCAGCATTTGCACAGTGCTGTGCAATAGTTCCCATTAGTTGTGCTTTTTACTAACTTCCTCCTACCTTGTGCTGACATTAATGGTTTTGCTGCAGACTGAAAACATAAGTATTTGCTGAAAATACCTTAGTTGGGTGTTTGAATCCTCTAAACCCTGATGGAATGGCTAAATCTAGGTAATTCCTGATATAGGATATGCTTAGGGGGTTAGATGTTGATCTGGGGTTTTGGGTCAGGCTGAGGAACAACTCGAGGAACTCTGATCCAAGGATGAGCCACTAGAGTTGGCCACATGAGGTTGCAGGGGAAGGGGCATTATCATGACCCCAGAGAGAATTCAGGTTTCCTGAGTACTTTCACCCCTGTGATTTCTATTGCTTGGGTCTCCCTCCCTTTTCTCCAACACTAATTTAAGAAATGTGTATTTTCTCCCATAGCAATTTAAGAATTTCCTCTACAATTCTTGTTAAATCCACTCATTCATTCCCATATTTATGCAATATATTCCTTTACTCTGCAAAGCTCTTGGCTTGGTCCTAGAGATTTGAAGCTGACAAGACCCTGGTCTCCATCTTCAAGGAGCTCACCACTCTGTGAATTCTTCCTGCATGAACCCAGTCAATCCAGTCCTTCCTCAGTATTCACGTAATTGGTTTTAGGGTCAATTTGTTATTTTTATTCCTACCATATTCCCTGGAATAGCCTGCCTCTTTTAATTGACTAGACATGTTCATTAGCAAAAAGAATGCTTTCTTTATAACTCTCCATAGGACCTGATACAGCACTTTGCACAGAATGGATTCTAATGTTCACTGTTAACTGAAGGGCTGCTTTTCAGGGTGTCAGTGGACTTCTATTTTCCCACATGGCTACTGATATCAGTCATAAAGATCTGAGGGTTGTTGGAGAATAGAGGCAATTGGTATGAAAAGGGTCACCCCAATATAGCCTCGACTGGCAGCCTGTAGACTGACACAGCCTCTGTTGTCCCAGACATACCAAAGTCATTCCCTTCTGGAAGTACCTACCACCATATGTTTGGTATAGGTTTTTAATGATGGGGGATTAAATGAAGGCTCTAGCTATATGTGTATCTGCTCCAGGTGTTGCAATGTTCAAAAAGTACAGCTCTAGGGAGTTCCCCTATGAAATGCATCAACAATAACTTTCCTTTCATCTGTCAGTGAGGACTGCTGTATTACTCAAATGAGTTTCAGTGACCCCTTACTCCAGAGAGAGCCAATTAAAAAAAATAATAATCCACTGTTTGCTTTGCAGCATTAATAATTTTCTCCCATCTCTGAGTCTGTCAAATAACCAGGAGGCTTGAGCTTAGGACAAAGGTATTTGCAGAGGAACTGGTCAAACTATTATTATTAATAATCTCATTACTGAAGTATCACCAATGCTTTGTGCACTGGAGGCTACTAAATAGATTAAAGAGTTATTCTGAAAACCAGGGAGACATGCAGGAACAAAGCAGCTTGCAAGTGCAGTGGGGTGGAGGGTCTCTCCTGGCAAAGGCACATGTGTGTTTGGAAGAATTGCTGCCCTCTTCCTGCAGGAAGGCAGCTCCTTTGGTAATGGGTCTTCTACACAATTGACTATGGAAACCTCTAAATGTGGTCATTACTATTGGCTACCATTGTAAATAGCAGGGGCACTGGCATGCTTCTCGACAAAATGGGTGGGGATGGCTCATTATAGCCCTAGGCTGAGGCTATTGGCAAATGCAGAGAGATTGTGGCCCTTATTTTGATGGGGATCATGAGGAAGAAGGGAATGGTGAAGGGATGTAGAGAAAAGCTCTTTTCTCCATTTCCATATTGATAGTATCCACATACACAAACAGGGTAATGGACTCAGTGGACCAATTCTCATTCTCACCCGGGGATGACAGATAATGGAGACTCAGGGCTAGTACCTTCTTGGGCTAGAAAAGGTCAATCCTGCCCTGTGTTTTCCCTGTTTTGGACAGGTACCTAGAAGATGGGGTCAAAGAGGCTGAGCTGAATTGCCTTCCATAGGGAATGGTGAATGTCACCTGCGTCCTGCCCCAGGAGGCTGCTCCCACGTGGAGCAAGCAACCTTCAATAGAAGGGTGGCTGCGTAAAATACAGGATGCCCTGTCCAATTTGAATTTCAGATAAACATTTTTTTAAAATAGAAGTTTGTTCCAAATATTTTGTGGGACATCTTACACTAAAGAAAAAATTATTTATCAGAAATTCAAATTGAACTGGGTGTTTTGTATTTTTACAGGCTAGATCTGGCAACCCTACATAGAGAATATGAGAGGTGAGGGCTTTAAATGCACTCTCACCCCCTAACAGCTGGCCATGGACCACCTGTTGCTGACCTCAATCTTCACTATACATTGCCTTTGGAGCGGATGAGGTAGGCAGACCCTCTTGTCTCCAGGAAGCTTCTGTAAAATACCCTTGTGTTTCTTGGGCTTCCTCTCACTACTCATCACCACCTCCATGTGAATATGGGTGAGAGATTGGTTGAGAAGGCACCTGGCATGGCTCAAGGTCTGGCCTTCTGGACAGGTGTTTCAGTGCAGAGGGTGGGTGGAGGCAGCAGTGACAGCCTGGGTGGCTGGGGCAATGCAGACTGTGAAGTTGGGGAGGCTGATCTAGGTGGGTGTCCACTCAGCCCACTGAGTCTGGGGGCAGTGGGGGGCTTTGGGCCAGGGAATGCAGCCCGAGAATGCCTTGGGTGCATCAAAAAGAGACAGACCTATCTTCCCTCCCCCCTTTTCCCTCACTTTCCATTCATCCATTTGTACTTTTCCTCTCCAGTCTTTTTTTCAATGTGCAATGAGTACCTGAAGAGTGGATCCCAGGGTTTAGGGAAGACTCTGTTTCAATTCAAGCTCAGTGTTCATTCCAAAAGTTTGTAGAGCCCATGGGGTGGGGTTGGATGGAGTGGGACTTGGAATTTCTTTTCACTATTTGAGCCCTAACTCCCTTACACAGTGAGCCTGGCTTTACAATGCTAAAAAATATAACTGGACATCTGTCCAGCCCTTCAAAGCTTATAAGCCAATCCCCCATATAATATTTCATTGAATTCTACTGATTTAGGAATTCTTCTTTAGAAGAAGGGGTTAAGTGACTTGCACAAGACCATCATCAACTTATGAGTGGCCTGGCCAGCTGATTTAAAATATTCAGGCCAATATCATTATTCTCCAGGGAGATGGGCAGAGGCTGCAAAGGGGTGTGAACTGTTGGAGAGGTGCAAATGGAGCCTGAAACCCAGGGTCAGGAGGGCTGGGCAGGAGAAGGCATCCCTATTTTCAGTTCCATGTAGAGTAAGCCTTGAGCTCTTGCACACCTGGCCAGCTCACAAGACCGTCTCGGGCAACAGAGGTCACGCAGAGTCTTCTAGGGAGAGAGACTGCTCAGCATGGGCCTCCTTGACTGACTTGGAGCAGCCCCCTGGCTCAGAAGGGCCAACACTGGGTCATCTGGAGAGCAGTTACTTGTTTGGGTTCTTTTGCACCCCTAGATGAAGCTGACAGTGGGATCCCAGGGTCCTGTCTGGATTTCCAGGGCAACAAAACTTTGGGGTCTCTCCTTCAGAGTGGGATTGTTGAGAGAACTCTTTCTAGAAGCAGACCTGGCCGGGGAGAGAGCAGAGCCATCCAGGGCTCTCTGTCTTACTCACAAAGCCTCCTTTGATTCTGTTTCTTTCAAGGAAGTACCAGGTTGGAAACCAGATTTTGGGGCTTGGAAAAGCACCTTGCAGTTAATATTTGGCAGGAGCTCTGCAGAGATAAGGGCTGAACCCAGAGTGGGGCCAAGCAGCAGGGTGTGGATGTGACTCAGGTTCCTGGGGGCTCCGACCCTCCCTGCTTGGTCACGTGCCCCTTGGTCGCTTCCTCTTTCCTCATAAATGGGCCTTAGGGAAATCCCCCCTGGGCACTTTAAAGAAGCTTCTGGGCTTTGTGCAGAAGCCAGCAGCTCCAGACAAAGGGTCAAGATGAGGCCCTGCCTCTCCTGCCTGATGGCCCTTCTGTTGCTCCTCAGCCCGGCTGCTGGAAATTTGGGGGGTTTGAAGCTTGTGACACCCAACTCTGACTCCAGCTTCTTCCTGGGCTCTGGCTTAGGCTTCAACTCCAGCTCCCACTCTGGCTCCAGCTCTGGCTCCCACTCTGGCTCCCAGGTGAGACTTTCTGGGGAGAGCCTGAAGGGACTACATGCATTCCCTTCCTCTCGCCTTTTGGGGCCATGAATGTAATTTCACGGATGGCCGTATCTGGACACTCTAAAGATTTATGATTTCTATTGATAACTGTTGTAGGTGCCATGGGAATGAATGAAAACCTGGGTGAAATAAATAAATAGTTAGGAAGAAAGACAATTCTGGGTTATCCACCTGGGGGCTTGTAGGAAAGAATCTGTGGTTTAAAGAGGATCCCAAACTTGGCTGCCCATTAGAATAGGTTGGGAGGCTTGCAAAAGTACAAATGCCAGGTCTCCACCCCCCACAGATTAAAAAACATCAGATACTTCTAAAAAGCTCCCCTGAGGTTATTCTAATATGCAATCCAGGGCAAGAACTGTTAGGGAAAGTCCTTCCAGTAGTAGCTCCTGGAAGGTCTGTCAAATTAATTGATTGGCTGCTCAGCAGGGACCCTGTGGGGGTCACACAGCCTTCCTAAGGCCAGGGGGACAAGCCCTTGTTTTTGTCTCCCATTCCCCTCATTGTGCTCACATTTAAGCATTCACCGCAGAGAGAGCCATCACCATTAGCTTCATTGTCTTTGAGTTTCAGGAGCAGAAATATCTCTAATGGGAGACACTGATCAAACTTATGGACCATTTTGATGTCAGCTGAGCATGCTGGGCTGATAAGCAGGATGGAAGCCAGGGAGTCCATGGCATTGAGACAGAGAAGTGCAATAGAAGTCAGGTGGAATGGCTGTCAGCAGGGCTCGTAATTATTTGCCTGCCTTTCAGGTGAACTTCAGGATGGAAAGTTGCTAGCTAGTGGTTCCTAGTTGCTTGTCTAGGGTCTGCTTGATGATATCCACTGGTTTTTGAGTTGACAGAGGTTTTCAGAGAATTCTAAGAATGGTCCAACCCATCTGGTGCAGCTAATTAACCTCCCTTTGTCAAAATGCAATAGAAGAATTTTTTTTTGCTAGACAGTTATTATAATAAGTTATTTCTTCAAAAGTCAATGATATGTTGGTCCTTCCTGTAAAAGTCTTGGCACCCTTCAGAGGGAAGGATGGAGCTGGTTCCCTGGGAAACCAACCTCTCTGACAGCTCCCAGTGTATCTTGTCCAGTCTTTATCTATTGCTGGCTTTCCCAGTCCTCCTTGGCCTGGAAGCCCCCCATCCCTTGTGTTCAACATAAACCTACTTGTTCTACCTCCTTACTTTTCAGTTCTTGCAGGTGTGGCGGTGTGATTGGAAAAGCAAATTGAGACAAATGTCAAGAATATACCTGGAATAAAGAATTTGGAGAGACATATGTATTTCTTTCTGCTCATCTTAAAGCTTAAATTAAAAAGCAACCCAGTTGCCAAAGACTTGAACTTGTCCAGAGGTCCCACATGGAATAGGTCTTGATTATAGAAGCATGATATTCCAGCTCATTCTGGCAGCATGGAGGCTGGCAGACATGAAATGCATGGAACATACAATCTCGTTTGCAGCCAGCTGACCTCCTGAAATTGGAGATGTGTGGCTGGAGTCCCTTCAAACTCTGAAAGCCACTGCTCTCTCCTTAGTAGTCTCACAAAGAGACCCTTCAGGCTGATGTCCTATGGGGTGAGATTTGGGCTGGCTGTCAGATGAGATCATTGAAAGGCAGAGCCAGTGGGCTGCCAAGAGTTACTCTGGAAGTCAATAGTAGTAAGAAAAAAATGTTAATTGTGGCAGGATCCCCTTGAGGAAGTTCAAAGGGCACAAGAAAAAAAAAACAGCATCATTCAAACCTGTCATTTAAAAATATGCAGTGGCATTGAAGTGTGAGCCTGCATATCTTAAAAAAAAAGTCATATATTTTAAAATGATTTTTCTGCAGGTGGCAACCTGCAAAACTCTCATTTACAATTTCTGCACCAAATTTTCAGGTGCACTCATTGTACTGGTTCTAACCATTGGCTGGTTTGTCGCTTCCCTTTCCATTTTGAAAGCTGTTAATGATACAATCTCCCAGGTCAAGTAAGGATATGGATTTGCATTTGTTGTGACATTTGCCCCATTTCCATTGGGAGGAATTGGGTTGGGGTTGGGGTAAAGGTAAGGGAGAGAAATGAGTAAGTAGAAGGAGAGGGAAAGTAACATTTACTGTGCACCTACTATGTGCTAGGAACTTGGCCCTTATTACTCCTGCAATCCTCAGGACAAGCCTGTGGAGTAGGTTATCTCTGTTTTACAGATGGCAATGCTGAGACTTCAGTGAGCTTTCATTCTTGTAGGTGAGAGAGTAGGAATTCAAACTTGGGACTCTCGTTGCTTCTTTATTTCCTTTCCTTACACAGAGGCAGTAACAGTTTCCTTTAAGACTCCTCAAGAACAGAGAATTTTCCTTTAGGTAAAGGCTGCTGACACAGTTGCCTAGTCCAGCAGCTTTGCCTGCAACTAAATGCAACACAGAGTCACCACCTGTGAAAACCTGGGTTTTTGCCCTTTTCTATGAGTCAATTCATTTATATATTGAACTCTGCTTGCTTCTAAGCATTATTTTGACAAGCCAATTTTTACCATGATGGTTGCCAAAACGAACATTTCCAGATTATTACTGATGTCAGACTTATTTTTATTTGCAGCCTTTTTCCAATTTCACTGGCTCCGTGGATGACCGTGGGACCTGCCAGTGCACCGTTGCCCTGCCGGACACCACCTTTCCCGTGGTGAGAGTGGAGCAGTTGGAATTCACAGCTCACACTCTCTCCCAGACGTTCAAGACAGAGCTCTCTAAGGTGAGCATTTTCTTCTTTTCTCTTCATTGTCTTTATGAAAACAAACTATGAAACAAGCAAGGAACTTTCTTTTTTTAAGAAAGAAATGCCTGGGATACACAATGCTTGTATCCCAGGCATTGTGTTTGGAGTTCTGCATAGGGAAAATGAGAAGGGGAAGAAAATGCAATTGAGTACCATGGATGATACTTACTTCAATATCCCACAATCCGTGTGGTTTAAAAGAAGCCTCAGACTCTGCCTGCAAACCCCAACCCTGCAGTTTTGATTTTGCTTTGTTGTTTCTTCATTCTTTTTGTCTTCTTCTGGTCTTTCCTCCAGTTTTGCTATTTTTTTCCCTCTCCCCTAGCCTCTTTAAATTCTATTCTCTCATCCTTCTTTTTTACCTTTCCTTCCTAGTTGTCTTAATTCCTCTTTCTTTTAGTTTCTTAATTCTCCCCGGTCCTCAAACCTTTTCCTGGCTCCTAATCATTTTTCCCTTTCCTTCTTAATTCTTTTCCTTTTTGACCCTTTTTGGTCTTCTCTTACTTTTGAATGGCACCTTCTCCTCTTCTTCCACCCTTCCCCAAATCATCTTCCTCTTTCCCTCCTCCTCTGCCTCCTTGTTTTCCTTTCTCTTTCTGTCTCTCTCTCTCTCTTTTTTTTGCTCTTTCTGATTTGCTCTCTTGCTTCTCTCTCTCTTTTCCTTGATTGTGTCAGCAGGAGCTTTGCATTAGTGGCATCCGGCATTAGAGCAAACCCAAAGTCTGCCCTGGGAAGTTGAATCAAGACTTGCCTTTATTGAGTGCTCATCCCTGGTGAAAGCCCTGCCTGAAACCCTCCTATTACTGCTTTCCTCCGGCCACAGAAAGCTAACTGATGGTGTGCCAGAGAAATGTAACTCAGCCTTCCAGTTTTGACCCCTTCCACCTTCTCAGCCAAGCTAAAAATCAATTAGAAAAGCTCTCATTTTCTGCCCAGGTGCAGTCCAGGCAAGGCTAAAATCACATTATGCATTATTTAATACAACTGCATGAATTTACAAGGAGCTGCAGCTTTATTGTAAGATTTGAAATATGGGCTCCTGAGAAATTTAAGCATAGACACCTCAACATTCACCAGAGATTCCCTTTAAGACAAAAAAATTATTGTGAGCCTGAGACCCTGCTTTCAACATGAATTGGTAGGTAAATATTCTAAGTTTAAATGAGGGTACAGGAAAGTGTGTTTGACTATTCTAGGACCAAAGCTTCTTAAGAAATAAAATGTCCTTGAATTAATCAGAAGAAAAGGCATAGCACTAAATTATAAATTCCATCCATTAATATTCATAGCCTTATTCCAGCATAATCAAGCACAGATAAGAACTTATGCATAAAAACATAACAAGTGGAGAATAATCCTAGGTAAAGATATTTTCAGTTAGAGTGATTTGCTTTGAAATAGCAGAAGCTACTGATTTGCATGTCTTCCTTGCTGGCAGGAGTGTGGAGGGCAGTATGAAACCCCATGCTGCTTCCAGGGAGCTTGTAGCTTGGCAGGTTTGTGAAACATTGAGTTTCAGTCCTGTGAGGGGGGAAGGTGGCATCTGCTTTGGTAATAATTGGCAGGAAAAAAAGGTGGTGTAGGGTAGGTGGGAAAACTTAGTTTTCAAAGTGTCAGTAGCTGGTCTGGAAAAATCTGAGATTGAGACCCAAGGAAGGAACTGACTTCCAGCTGATATTTGCAAAATAGATTAGGAGTGACAGTTGATGAAAGCAATATTACTAGTGAGATTTGTGGTTTTCCAAATATTACAAATTCTATTCTCAAGCAGCCCATTAAGGTAGATGGACTAGGTGCTCCCTTTCCCATTTTAGCTATGGAAAAACAGGTTTTTCTGAGGTAACTGAGGTAAGGGGACCCACCCAAGGTCACACTTCTGATGGTTAAGCCAGATCAAGAAGCAGAGTCTTCAGAATCATCTGCATTCTCTTCTCTCAGCCCTGCTGTTAGCATCATCCAGCACAGTCCCACACAGAGGGGCAGTATATCAGTAAAGCCTTCAAATCAAAGTTATTTTTCAGCTGAGGGCTTTGGAATTTCCAGGTGAGTAATTATGGCTGTCCCCAGTTTGCCTTGGAAATCGCCCTTTCTCTAAAGGCCCTGGGGGGAATGCTGTCTTGGGCAGGCAGGTAGGAGAGGATTTTGACTGCCTTACATTGATTCGCTCTCTGTCAGTACAAGAGAAGACAGTGTGCTACATTGCTCAGGAAGCTGAAAGCATTTTATGCTTTTCTGTTGTATATGATATGTCCTCTCCCAGCTGTACTTAGGAAGGGTATGACCCAAAAGGCCGCTAGGGATGTTCTCTTTCCCCAGAGGCTTATGGTCTTTGGGGCAATGTATTTAATAGGACACATTTGCTAATAGATCCTCAGGCATGAGAAAGTTGAGGCAGTGCAGGAGACATTTAGGCAGCCCATAAACAAACAACACTGATAGAGCAACTGTTATGTGCAGTGAAATATAATTAATGAAAGGGCAGATGGAGAAACATGGAGATCACTGGTTCTATATTAATTGCTGCAACTGGAGGGCATCCATTATGCCAGATGCTTAATTTGCTTTCTCTCTGGTCTTTACAATAGTCTTGCAAGTTTGGTATCATGAACCCCAGTTTACAGAAGGAAATGAAGGCTTAAAGGAATTAAGCAGTTTGCCTACTGGGTGCCCAGGTAGTCTAGCTCCAAAGCACTGTGTGCTTTCACCATGCAGGCACGTTGCTTCCCCAGTATTTTCACTTTCCTTGATGGTCACTTCCCAAAGGCTCAGGTAACCTCATGTATTTATTTAATTAATTAATTTATTTATTTATTTACATTATAGTAATGTTATATGCCATAAAATTTCCCCATTTAACCACTTTCAAGTATACAATTCAGTGGGATTAATTACATCCATAATGTGCTACCATCACCATCATCCATTAGCAAAACTTTGTTCAATACCTTGAACAGAAACTCTGTACCCATTAAGCATAACTTCCCATTTATTTTTAAAGATAGATCAAAAATAGCAGTAGATTGCAAAGTATATTTAATTATTTCAAGTAACTGGCCACAGTTGTGATCACAGGTTTTGAGGGATCAGCAGAAATACGAACCAGACTGTTTCTTTAGCTCCATCACCAGTTAGGCTATACTCTTATTTATTCAGAGACCACATTTATTGTAAGGAGCAGCAAAAACAAGAAACCACCAAGCAAACTTTGATTCTTAGAACACATCAATGGCATGGCAAGTGCATCACAAACAAAATAAAAGGGAAGCACTGGAAGTTAGGCCCATGGTTTGAAGGCAAGAGATTTCTAGATGTGTCTTCTAATGCTCAAACCTGTAGTGAGGAGGAGCTTCCAGGTGAGGATGCTGACACCAGGTTGTGTCCTCTCAGGGTTAGACCCATATTCTTGCTTCACCTCCCTGGGCAAGTTTGGCTCCCTCTGCTGAGACTGCACAACCCAGGGAGAGTTGGCACCTTCTCAAAATTGTCCACTCTGTCTCAATGCTCAGATTCATTCTGGTGATACATTTATATACTAGTAATTGGGTAAAATTAAAGTTCATGCTGTGAAGTCTTTCTTGCCAGTCTCAGATTCCCTCCTGCCTTTACACAACTCCATGGTTGAATCTGGTCTTCTAGAATTTCACTGAGCTTTCCTTTAAATGTCAGCTAGGAAGAACCTCAAGTCTTTTTCCCCAAACAGATCTTTAGATGCCCTTCACTTCATGGCTGATATGGGGCAGGCACACTGCACATTCCCACAGGCAGCAAATTACCGCTTATGCCTTGGTTGCCTGTGAGAATGTGGGAGAGCCACATTTTATGTAGCAGAGATGATGATTGAATCACTCATTTTTGTAGAACAGCTGTGATTTGCCACCAAAATATTCCAGGAGAGCTGAGGGTGTTTCATTTGTTCCAAGAGTTGGCAAGGCCAAATGCCAACAAGCATTATTAATTTCTCAAACTTCCATTTCTGCAAAGCACTGGCACTTTTTTTTTTTTGTTTGTTTGTTTGTTTGTTTTTTGTCATAGGCAAGGTTTTGTGGCTGATTTTTGTAGAAATTGAAACCAGGGCCCCTTAAAACTGTATTTGTACATCTGAGGAAGATGTGCTACATTTTATACCTACCAATTATCTATCTATCTATCTATCTATCTATTACCTATCTTCCCACCAAAATGTCACCAGCCTTATCAGCCTCAGAGTGATGGCACATCTGATGGCAGTGAGATCAGTTACCCCAGAAGATATACTTGCAGGTGCCAAGAGCTGCATTTTCAGTTTTCATTAAAATCGTCTTTGCCTGAAGCTCTTACCCTTTAGATCTGTGGCCTCTCAGTTGGCTCTAATTTGCACAGTGGGGTTAAGTGGAAGGGCTGAAATGACAGAAGTTAGGGTTGCCTTGGCATTACAGGGGTTAGATGCCAACATCTGGCTCAAAATTCATCCAGGCACTGGGCATCGGCTACTTGACATAAGTGCAGTTTGGGAAAAAGTGTCGCTTATGCTCTGATACTTAATAAGGTTGTAAAACCAGTAACTTTTAATGAGCAGACCCTTAAAAAAAAGCCACAGTATTTCTTTTCAAGATTAGATACAGAAAGAATCATTGTGTTTATTGAAATATCTCTTTGGAGACTCCAGTTATACCCTGAACTACCAATGGAATTTTTGGAAATATTTTAATGTAATGATCAGACTTCAAATATATGCAACAAATGTGTAATTTAAAGGTCTGATTGCAATAATCAGTTCTTGGCATAAATGCAGGTGCACTTAATGAAATGTGCACTTTACAGCTGTACGTACACTTACACATTGTGTTTAAAGTTGGGTCTTTATGCCACTTTGTAAAAGATGATGTCACAGCTCATGGTGTGTTGTGTCAAAGAAGGGATTTTACTTAGTACATCTCTCCCTCTTCTAGAAAATACATAGATTTGGAGCAGTGGTTCTACTTTTCCTCCCACCCCAGGGGTATTTAGCAAAGCCTGGAGACTTTTTTAGTTGTCACAACTTGCAAGGCATGGGGAGGTGTGCTACTGGCATCTAGAGGTCAAGGATGCCACTAACAGTCTACAAGGCAGAGGGCAGCCCCCCAAAGAAAGAATGATCTATCCCCAAATGACAGTAGTGCTGAGATTGAGAAGCCCTGATTTAGAGCATGTTTGTGGGGGAGGAGGGAGATGGGCAAGAAACTCTGACTCAAGGCAGCTTAGTTTGGGGAGCTAATGCTCTCAAACATTGCTGGTTTCAAAAGGCACTCATGAACGATGAAATAAGTAGCAAAATTATTTTCAAACCAGGAAGTGCAAACTCTCCCCTCCAGCCCCCAATTGTAGTAGCAAGTTCTTTTTAATTCTCATTTGGATAGATAAAAAAATCTAGTTAGATATATTTTTGATCCATTTCTTTACAATTAAAATCACTGGCAGGAATCAGTCCTTGAGAGCCCAAGCATGGTATTAGTTTGGGAATTGACATGGGCTTTTTGATTCCCCTTCAGGTGAGGGAGTATGTCCAACTAATCAGAGTATATGAAAAGAGATTCTTCAACCTCACTGCCCGAGTAGAGATCATGGAAAAGAATTCCTTTTCCTACACTGAACTAGACTTTGAGCTGATCAAGATAGAAGTGAAGGAGATGGAGAAACTAATCATACAGCTGAAGAAGGGTTTTGTTGGGAGCTCAGAAGTTGTTGACCAGCTGGAAGTAGAGGTAAGCAGTGAACTCACTTATCAGTATGCCGATAGTAAATTCTCTTAAGTGACTGAGCGAGTGTTGGGACTGAAATATGAATCTCTCTCTTCCAATTTCTAATTCTGTTCTCAATCATGACCACATGGCATATCCCGTGTTCTGCTTTGGATGGGTGCCTGTCTGCAAAAGATGCTAAACATGTTGAGAACATATTGACTGATGAGTATTGTCTAGTAGTCAGAATCCTGCCCCAGAAGCAAATGGCCTTTCAAAATCTCTAGAAAGGAGATGACATATCTGCATAATCATCCACGGTCAAGCCATGATCAGGTACCTTCTCTGCACTGGCTTTACCCTCATGGGATTAGAAATCCCCAATTTACCTGATTGTGGAATTGACAGGTCTATTTAAACTCCTGAATAATTATTTAATCCTCTATTCTTCTTGGAATCATTCTCCAAAAACTTGCAACCCTATTTAAATGTTTTTTTTTTTTGTTTTTTTTTTTTGTTTTGGCAAGCATGTTTTGGTGAAGCCATTTACAACCTATGAATAAAGACCATTGCTTGAACATTATGGGTGAGGAATTTACACGAATGAGAATTTACTAGCACAGTCATGACATTGGCTGTAATTGAAAATTCTTGTTACATAGCTTAGAATTTAAGTTTTCTGTGGCTCTCAACATTCATTAGAAACTTAATTAAAATACAGCATGAGTAATATGAGTTTACTGGGGAAGGTTATTAGAAATGAAAGTTAATGGACATTTGTGGATGCTTGCAACAGGCCTGTGCTCTGTTATTAAAGCTGTTACAATCTTTGCCATTTTCTTCTTGTCATACACATCTGTCTGAGATCTGACAGGCATTCATGCTAAGCCATAATATATATACTTCCAAATGAAACCATTTGGAACCATCTCTGGTGTATTCTTCGGAGATGTTTCACTAAATGACAAATTCAGCCCCAGAATGTTTATGAAAGAAATTGTGCAGCAATATAAAGTTGCTCCAAATTTTTATTTCCTTAGATAAGGAATATGACTCTCCTGGTAGAGAAGCTTGAGACCCTAGACAAAAACAATGTCCTGGCTATTCGACGAGAAATCCTGGCACTGAAGAATAGACTAAAGGAATGTGAGGCATCTAAAAGTGAAAATGCTCCCGTGATCCTGCCTCCTGCTCCAGGTGAGCATGCTGTATTTTTGCCCCTTGAGCCAGGCCCTGTAAGGTGTGGGGTGAGGGGAGGGACTTGGGATTGCCAGGGTGAAGGAAGGGTGGGAGTTTTGCAGTTCTGAGTTTACTCTTAGATGTTTTAAATCTGCTCACCTAGCAGATAGTTCCAGGTATGATCACATTCTGGGGTCCACAGAGGAAAAGAGCAAACAATGAGTTGATTTAAAACAAAATTCTCAAATTACATGTATTCCCTTTGCAACTAATCACAGGAAGTGCATCTCTATGGTGATATGGGAGCTACCAGTGGAATATTTGTGTAAGACCTACTCTCCTGTGGATTGTAAGGGCTGAAGGGCTCATTTGTCTGATGAGCTGAGTTTATTCCTTGCATCCTCCTTCCTTCCATCTCACTTTGCCTGCCACCCTCCCTCCCCTACCTCTTTATTTTTCCTTTACTCTTTCCTTAAATGCATATTGAACAACAGCTATGGTCTGTGTCCTGGGGTTCAGTGGGGATTAAAGGGATGGCCCCCTAAATCTGGTCACTTGTGGGGGTGTCTGGTTGTTCCTCTTGCCCTGGACATCAGGGACTGTGTCTCTGCTCTCTGATGAATCACCTCAGGTTAAGTACAACACAAAGCAGGGTGCTCTGTAAATATACCCTTGAATGGAGGTGGCGTACATAGGGGTCAAGAGCATGACTTTGGAATCCCAAAGACCTGAGCTCCCCAACTAAATGATCATGGGCAGAGTTCTTAATCTCCTCATCTGTAAAATGGGAGGATAAGAGTGCCTGCCTTGCAGGGTTCTTGTGAGGAATCACAAGACAAAGATTTGGAATGCTCCAACCTCTATGGTCGGCACTCATGCACTGGCAATTATTATTATTATTAATGATGAGTAGTGAGGTGACAACCTTGCAGTGAAAAAAAAGTGGTGCTAGCTCCCTGCACTTGGAAGGACAGCTTTCCAAGTGGTTCTTGGCAGCCTCTTGCCATAGCCTTCTGCTCTGTACTTCTGAGACATCATCCTGTCACCAGGAAGCTCTCTCTGCACCTCAGCCTGCACGGGGCTGTGTCTTTCCATCCCATTGCACTGCCCTGGTTATTTTTATTAATCCCTATTGCTCACAACCTGTTTCCTTTTGGAGCGTGGGTTTCTGGATCCTTGTCAATGTAGCTGGTTTCTTTGAGGCTTTAATTAGATGCTGCTATTTAATTAAATTATAAGCCTCTTGGTGTCATTCAGGGGACTCTTTCCCTTCCCTCTGCTTCTGAGAATCTGCCACCCTATGACATATAGAGGCTGTGTTCTCTCCTCTGTAATAAACTAAGGCTAAATTTGGGCTGGGAGCAGGAGTGCAAATGTGAGTTGGAAATGAGAGTCGGTTCCACTGTGCCACAGAGGGTTCAGAGCAGTGACAAAGACAACCCAAAATGAGAACCCCAGATAATACCTGAGCAAGTGTTTCTTTCCTTACCACAGCAAATCTTCCCCATGGAATAGTTTTTTCTGGCACAGATTTCTATGCACTGAGGAAGGAGCTTGCAGGACTGTCTCACTCAGCCCCTTCAGGTCACAGGGGAGGGGGCTTGGAGGGCAGGGGCACTGCCTTTCCAAGGTCATGCAGGTAGCTGGTGACCAAGCAGGGGCTGGTATGCAAGATCCTTCTTGGCTTTCTCAGGACTTAAAGCATCAGGCATCAGCCTCCCAAGGGGAAAATTCCCCACTTGGTGTCTAGGGAGAAAAACAAGTGAGTCTACTGGGTCATTTTTTTTTTTTTTTCATTTTTAAATGCAATTTCATTGAGAGATATTCACAAACCACACAATCCATCCAAAGTATACAACCAGCGTCTCACCTGGGTCATTTCTGTTAGATTTTCCTTTTCTTTTGAACTTTCCCCTAGGTCCTCACCCTGAGACTTTTGTGAACCATCCCAGCCCAGCAGTGTTGTTTAAGCAAATTGGACCCAGATTTCCTCCCACTTTCCCACAACCTTGGGTGTACTTGAATCCCCACCAAGCCACTTGGCCCCACTCCAGCTTTGTTCATATGTTTATATTAAACTGACTTTTTGTCATTTTTAAAATCAATTTTCTTTCACTTGTTCCTTTTCTGTTTGGATTGGTTGGTAATGCAGAACTGGAAAATCCCCAGGCACCAGAAAGTTGTGAGCCTGTGGAGACTTTAATTAAAGTTACTCACTATTATGGGACTTAAAATCTGGCCTGTCTGCTTTTTTTCTCACTGCAGAGTTGTACAGAACAAAAAAGACTGTATGCAAGTCTCAGCTATAAAGTAATTCTGTGCTCTCTCAGCCCCTCCCTTGCAGCTGCAGTTTGCTCACCCTGTAGTCAGCTTGAATGTAGGACCAGGACATGTATTTAGGGCTCAACAAAATGTGCTTTCTATTTTGTTTTTGCTCCAGGTGACATCTTTTTTCTGCTTCATTTCATAGAACTTTCTAATTGAAAATAATTAGCCTTCTACTCATTAGCTTTTTTCCTTTAAAACAACTCTGTTTTTCCCCTGAACCTGCATGACTGTGTATAGGCAAAATGTGATTGGAATGCTCAAGGGACAATGACCATTTTGCTTGGGGATTCTAAACATCTGCATTGGCACATAGTAAGTGATCAGGAAATGGTTGGTGACTGGATGGGGGATAAAAGGCACAGGGTGACCCACTCAAATATCAAGTCTAGAGAGAAAGAGTGTGAGTCCATATATCTAATAATTCAGATTCAATTTCATCTCAGTCATTTTATGGTTATGATCATTTAAATGATCTAATTCTCACAAGTCAATAGTATTCTCCTCTTGGCTCAAATAAATTTCAGTGACCTACCCAGGTGAGAGTGTATATTGGCATATTCAAGATTAAGTTTCCTCTTTAGATACATGATTTTTGGCTTTCTTTTTTTAATGCTACTCACCATATTTTTAAAAAGCCAAGTTAGCCTATTTTAAAGTCCCATGATGGTAGCTTGCCAGGTATTTTCAGAATACTATGGCAACCAAATGTACACTTGTGTAGAGGGTTCCTTGCATTATGCTCTGTGGAGTGAACACCAGGCTGTGTGAAAAATTCAGATACCTGACAGGGTGGAGGACTGGTGTTTATAAATAAGGGTAAGCTGGATTTAGGAGATTTGTTTAGCCTTTCATTCCTTTATTCCACAAGCATAACTTGGTACTACTGTGTGGCTGGCCCTGTTCTGGGTATTGGAGTTACCAGGGTGGGTAAAGAAACTTTGAAGAAACTTCCAGCAGGGGAGATAGTCATACAAACCTCCAATTGTAACATGGTGTGACTATAATGATGATAGTGACTGTTTTTGGGGTTTTGTTTATATGCCTTCTCTCTATTCTTCATAAGAGCACTGCACATAGTTATTTTTTTTAGCATGAGGAAACTGAGGCTCAGAGAGGTTAAGTAACTTACTCAAGGACACACAGCTAGTAATTAAAGGAGCCAGGATTTGAATTGGAATCTGTCTGACCTCACTGCTGGTAATATTTTCACCATACCAGGCTGTCTTCCATACATGCTCTAATTAAGGGATGCACATGTGATTCCTGGAGTGACAAGAAATGTCCAACAACACACCAACCTTGTTAGCACAAAATTATCTTTGCTTCCTTGCTTGTGAAGCAGCTAAAAGGGTACTTTTGCTCCTGATGGTTCTATGCTGGAATCTCTTCCACCAGAAAATGCAAAATGATTCATTGGTCTTTCCCAGTTCTTGGATCATGGCTGGGCCATGGGACACCATCCAAGTGTCTAGGAAAGGTTGGGATGGGAACTGGCTAAAGATGGGAATGTACCATCTCTGAGACTTGACTTGAAGGAACAGGCTGAGAAGAGGTGCAAGATAAGGCATGAGATGGGGTGGGAGTGATGGGGGCCCTGGCTGTGCTAGCCAAGAAGTGGGCACTGGGCTGGCTGTCAGTTTCAGTATCATTTCCAAGAGGGTTTTCTGCCAAGAGCCAGGGAAGCCACCATGGCCTTTTCATTGGACTGTCACTGCTGTGGCCACATCTGTAGACTTGGCAACAATGCTTCATTTTCTTCCGTGTTCCTACTTCCTTTTGAACATAGCCAGGACCCTAAAAATATACCAAAGGGGATATAGGTTAAAGGGGAAATAACAAAAAGGACCAGAAAGTGTTTAGGCATGGTTGGGAGATGAGGAAAAGAGGTTAAATTTCATTCAATTTTAATATTTATACCAGGTCCAATTTTAATTTCTTTGTCAACTTGTGAAATGAGGAGCTATTATTATTTTTATTAGTAGTACTACTGGTAATTTTTAAAGAGGAGTTTTCTTTGATTCCTTCATAACCAAGGATTTCCACATCTGGTGACAGAATAGCTTATTACCTACAATCTCATAATAATGTCTGAATAAGTTATATATATCCTAAATTTTCATTAAATATTTAGCTGCTATTGATTTGAGATTTTCCTATCCAGGAAGGCAAGATTCAATTAAACAAACAATTCCTAAGTCTTCCAGCCTGAAAGAAAAATAGTTAGTTTTTTTTCATTTCCTCCAAGTGAAATGCAGTTCAATAAATAAATTCTTGGGAAGATATTTTAACTAGAAAACCCAGTTTGTAGCATATGCAAATGTGAAATGTTTTTTGTTACCATTAAACTGAACACACTGCTAACTTTATTTTAATAATTCATGCATTGTTTCATAAACAAAAGCAAACAAGCATTCATGTGAGAGATCACTTTTAGGAGAAGAAATAATAATTTATAATTTTATTTATTATTTCTTTAGTGGAGAGCAGTCTCTTGGCTGAAAACACATTGCTTGTTTTTTTAATTTATGAAATGGTGCATGCATTATTAAAATAAGCCTGTGACCATGTTCTATTTAATGATATGCAAAATTATTTGAGTTTAGGTACAGAGTGGTTTCACTTCCCTACCTGTGGTATGGTTGGCTGGCTTTTCCACCAACTGCAGATTTATGGGAGCATTTAAGGAGCACATATTGAATTCTGGGACCAAAACACATCAGTAGATTGAAAAAATAAAAGCAGGATTTCTAGTAGTGTCTTCACTTCTGAGCTTTTTTGAGGGAAAAGGGTACAGAGAGGGGGCATTTAGGAGGGAGAAGACTAGATGTTTCCATGGTGATCAGAAACAGACACTCAGAGACAAAATCTTTGCTTTCCTTTACTCCCAACAGTGCTAATCTCAGGCATTGCTTTTGGCTCCAGCTCACCTCTTGAGCTCTCCATGGTTCCCTGATTCCCTCCAAGCACATAGAGCCAGATCCATCGATTCTGGTTCTGCTCCTTCCTTCCCTCATCTGTTCTGCTCCAAGCAGAAGGAAGAGAGAAAATTGACCTCAAATGTACTTGTTGGATTTTCTTTGTTATCCAACAAGCTATCACATCAGTTTTTTTTTTCCTTTTTTTTTTTGAGGATGTTTATTAAGATCCAAGAAATGTGTATTCCACACTTTGGGTAGTTATAAAAATAATGGAGGAATGTTATTTTGTGTGGCTCATAAATGATTTGGGTTGGCAGGCACTTTGAAGAGAAGGCCATTTGCCCAGCCTGAGTCATTTGTCCAAGTGTTACACAGGAGGTAGATTCAGTGGACCAGTGGCAATGAGATGATAGACTGGGAAAGATGAAATACTTGCCTGCCATTCTATGGCACAGTAGAATATGGATTACAAACAGCAAGACCCACCTTATCACTGCAGCAGTGAACTAAGCAATGGCCATGCACTGGGCATAGAGAAGGCAACATTGCTCTAAGGCTGAAATCCCACCACTGTAGGACCATTTCTTGGGGACCTGGAAGGCATTCACATCCTTAAAGTACTACATTTAAGACTTCCTCTTGTGGGAGTAGCTTGGAGCAAGATTGATGAGTTAGGACTTAGAGTCCCAGGGAAGGGCGGGGGTGGGAGAGCTGGGGTGGGGGTGGAGGGTGGTGTGGGGGTTGGAGACTTGACCTGGAAAATTCCCCTTCATCTCAATTTCCCCTTGGGGCTGGCCCTGGGATAGTACCTCTTGGCTTTATGGAATAGGGTAGGATTCTGGTATGCTCTTGCTTTATTGATTTCTCTAAAAGAAAAAAATGAAATAAGATCAAATATATTTGTAAAATGCTTTCTGATAGAAAAAATATATAAAATTCAGCAAGTCTTCCTTTCCTCTTTCTGAGCCCTCAAACCTTTTGAATATGATTCTCGGCATCTTCTTTATCCCCGTTTTCCAGATTGGAAGTCCGGGCATGAAAACAGCAGATAGTTCTCTTTAGAAACCACAGTGGGTTTGCATGGAGGCTGAAACCAAGAGGCAGTCTTGGCTCTTTTCCATTGGGACCACGTTGTCATTGAACCTTGACAGGAAAACTATGGATATTCCTTTGGCTCTTAGAGCCTTAAAGTGTGTGACTCTTGTCATTCATTTTCTTTAAAAATGTCTGTCATCTTTTCTTTTCTATAGGGAACTGTAGCCATGGAGGTGTGGCAAACATCAGCAAGCCATTTGTGGTTCAGCTCAACTGGAGAGGGTTTGAGTATAAGTATGGTGCCTGGGGTCGGGATTATTCTCCTGAGAATCCAGATAAAGTACTGTATTGGGTGGCGCCTTTGAACACAGATGGGAGATACTTGGAATATTACAGACTCTACAATTCGCTGGATGATTTGCAGCTGTACACAAATTACCGACAGTATCGGGTAATCTACGGCCAAGGCAGTGGCACAGCAGTGTACAAAAACAACATGTATATCAACTTCTACAACTCCCAGAACATCGCCAAAGTTGACTTGACTACCAACACGGTGGCCGTGAGACGCGCTCTCCCGGGTGCTGTCTATAATAACCGTTTTTCCTATGCTAATGTTGGGTGGCAAGACATGGACTTTGCTGTGGATGAGAATGGGCTGTGGGTGGTTTATGCAACTGAAGCCAGTACAGGGAACATGGTGATCAGTAAACTCAATGACACTACACTTGAGGTGATAAACACTTGGCAGACCAGGCAGTACAAGCCATCTGTTTCTAATTCCTTCATGGTATGTGGGGTTCTGTATGCCACCCGCACACTAAACACCAGAACAGAAGAGATTTTTTACTACTTTGACACCAACACTGGGAAAGAGGGCCACCTAAGCATTACAATGCCTAAGATGCAGGAGCGAGTGCAGAGCATCAACTATCACCCTTTCGACCAGAAACTTTTTGTCTATAATGATGGCTACCTTCTGTATTATGATCTTACCTTCCTGCAGAAACCCCAGTAAACTATT
Source organism: Choloepus didactylus (assembly GCF_015220235.1). Lineage (NCBI taxonomy): Eukaryota > Metazoa > Chordata > Mammalia > Pilosa > Megalonychidae > Choloepus > Choloepus didactylus. Next base: position 269,605 of record NW_023637591.1, read on the forward strand.
GAGGTGTCAGAGTGAGAGAGAATGCTTGTTGACAAATGATCTTCTCCACTGAACTTAGTTATTGGCAGGGGGACCCAGAAGTGTGTTTATTTAGTAGTAATATTTGGGAGCATGGTTGCACTACACTAGAGTTTTAGGATATTTGAGAAGGGTAGATGAGTTCTCTTGGAAGTCAGATATGTTCTGAGATGCATTTTTCCAACTGAAATAAGTCCCTTCCAGGGTGGGATTGTCAGAGATGTAGAGGCATTATGGATCAAATAGAGCCTACAGTGAGGTGACATCTGGAAATTAAGGAATTGAAGAGAACTCAGTAAGGCTTTTTGGGATTGTTTGTTCAAGAGAGAGGGCTCAGTGATGAGTCTTTTCCCTGAAGCCCTGCTAATTCTTCCATGCCTGAAAGGAACCTGGGGCTTAATTAGGCAGATTAGTATCTGAAGCTCCTTATGTGACCAGATATATTCAGCTTTGTTTTTCTCACTAGCACCTGGAACCACATTTTGTACATAGCAGATATGTAACTTTGGCATGCTTCTGGCCTACCTGTAAGATGCTCTGATTTTTCTGGAGAAAAGCCCTTTTATACATTAAATTGTACATTGCAAATCAGTCCCAGATGGATCTGCAGGTGAGGCACTTGATCTTTCTTTTCCCCATTGTCCATCTAATAAGAGTCAGTAGAACCCTCCTACCTCATAACTTCATTACAAAGTTGGCATGGAAAATTAGAACCAGACTTACCAAACTATTCCCTCCATCACCTCCTTATTCCCTGCTTTTCCCCCAATTAATGAGTTTTCAATGGAGCAGATATGAGATAAACAAAACTAATCTTCTTTTGTCTCATCATGAACTTTTATTTACATGACTCTAAGAAAAACAAATGGCAGTGATAAAATGGCATCATATCTGATTATATAGTAAAGCCATTGGAATGGATGGGAGACTTGTATTAAGTCATATCAGTTATTTCATGGGAATTTTTTTAAAGGTGTGATTGTTTTCTTCCTTTAAGCCTGGAAGTTATAAGAAAATGCAAAATTTACCTTTTTTTTGCCCTTAGGAAGAGATGTACAAAGCTATTGAGAATGTCAGTCCTATAGTTGAAAACCTTGCAGGTGTTTGGGCTTCTGTGATTTTGGTTGGCTTCACCATCTGTCTCTATGTGCCACTGATGTTCATGAGTTCTGGTCTATAGTATGGGTTCCTTAAATGCTATATCTCCTCTCCTTTCAATAAAATGATTAAAATGCTTTGTAAAAAAGTGTTGTCTTTCATTTTATCTACTTAAAACAAAAAACAAAAAACCAAGCCACTCTTAACAGGGCAGTTTTTAGCCTTGCTGTGATGTAGAGAGAATGGTGACCTCCCAGATACCAAGACCCTGGGGAGTACCCATGGCACAGCAGATAACATCAACAGTGTAAAGGAGACAAAGTCAGGGCTGGCTCTTTAATTTTCATTTCCCTTTAAAATCCATTCTTTCTGGCAGCTTTGTTGTACAGCATTGCCCTACTTTCTTTTGGGAAATGACCTTGTATACTTATTAATTTGCATGACTGATCTGATTATTTCCAATGTTAGATTCTATTTGTGTGACTTATGTTCCTTTTCCAATTGAGCTGTTTGCATGGGTCAGAAGCCTCTGGATCTTCCCCAGACAGGAGGTCTTGGAGACTAACTGGCCTTAATAGAGATAGTACCTTTACCAAAAAAGGATGTGGAGGAGGACAGGTGACTTATAGCTGGAAGGACAGATCAACTAAACCAGGGTAGTTAGTCTTACTGAAATACTCATTTTTAATTCATGCCAAGCTTTTTGAGGCATGTTGTGGCAACAATATTTAGCAAAATTATTCTCTTATCATTTCAGGGTTGAGCCTCAAGACAGGTAAGGCCTTCAGAGTTCAAGAAGATGTGAAGATAAAGACATGTATGTTGAGTGAGATATAGGTTAAAAATGATGATGTTAGATTTAATCTGGCTCTAGGCAAATTTCCAGATGAATGTTTCTACTAAGAACCCAGTATGACCCCTGAGGATTCAGGAAAGAAGGCAGGAAGCCAAGGTAACCCAGGCAATCAGCTTCTTATTTGAACTGCTACAGAAGCTTTTTGCCTAAAAATTCAACTTCACAACCTCCTTCCCACTGGACATGGTGTATCAGTGGCTGCCTGCAGGATAGCTCCCTGCTGGGAAGGTTGAACAACTGAGGGATTTAAGTGGTGGGCTTACTGCAATGCAGTTATGCAGTGGAAATTTTAGGTCAAGCTTCATCAGTTCCCTTTGAAAAATCAATATATACACACATATTAATATATATATACACACACATATATACATATATCTCTAAATCAGCCTTATTAAGGTATGCTTTACATACAATAAACTTTTGCCAGCTTAAAATTTGTACAAGTCAGTGAATTTTGACAAACATATACAGTTGTGTATCTACCACCCTAATTAGATATAGAACATGTCCATTGCCCCCCCAAAATTCCTCCATTTCCCTTTGTAGCCATCCCCTTCCTTAACCCTGGGAAATCACTCATCTGTTTTCTATTCCTACTGTTTTGTCTTTTCTGGAATATCATAAAAAGGGGATCATATAATATGTAGCCTTTTGAATCTGGCTTCTTCAGCGTTACTCTTGAGAAAGAGGATGAGTGGCTCAAATTACCCTCTTAAGATAACTGGGCATTACATGCATTTTAAATTATTTTCCTCTGGGGTAGGATAGGGGATTGAAGACAGCTGGAGTGACCTACTGTCCTTAGCAATATTCTCCAGTGGCCTGGAATTGTCATGCGCAGGGTCAAGTTCTGGGCATCAACCAGGCCTACCTTGAGGAGCTTCCAAAACATGAAAGTTCTCTTGTCACCAACACCAGCCTTATTCAAAAATGCTGTCTAATCTCTATGCCTGTACCTCCAGCATCTTTCTGCAGGGTGAGCCCAAAACTAATTGATGGGTAGTGATTAAAAGAGCAGGATTCAGAGTCAAGCAAAACCAGATGGGACTCTTGGTTCTACTGCTTATAAGTGGTGTGGCCTTGGGTAGTTTTCTTAACTTTTCTGAGACTCAGTGTCTTTTTCTGTAAAATGGGATAAAATGAAACTTGGTCAAATTCAATGATATGAAGAATATGAAGTGGCTAGGATAGCCTTTGGCACATGAGTTATTATCCCTGTGCCTCATTTTGAATAATAGATTCAGAGGAGTCATTGGGTTGACAAGATGTAAAGCTAATTGGAATTGTAGTGTATATTTTCTCTCCTATAATACTCATTGCAACTAGTGATTCTTTGAAGCAGGTGCCCTTTTGGCATGAAACATTTCCAAAGGCTTGAACATCCTGTCTTTCTCTTGAACTCCAAGATTGATCATCAGCTCTGATGTTTTCTGTGTTCAGACTCGAAAAGATAGGCCGACATGAGCAGCAAAAACTGAGGCTGTTTCCCCTTTCTTTTGAGCCACTGAAAAGCAAATAGATGCACATGCTTTTCTACCTGCTTTGCTGTGGTCAACAAAGGCAGCTGTCTTCTCTGAAGAGGGATAGGTAATTATTTGTGCTCCACTTTTGCTAAAATATATTTATCTTTTTGGGTTTGTTTACATCACTGGCCTTAAGAGTGTTTTTCTTCTCTTCTTGATTTCTGAACCACTGGAAGAGAAAGCCTGACAATGGTGGGGCTAAAGGTGACTGGCTCCTGAACTGCCTTCAGGATGATCTAGGAAAGTTCCAGATGTAAGCCCTTGGACATCACAGATAGATGTCATGCCGTGTAGCTTCCAGAATATGCTCCAGAATGCCCTGAAACAAAAGGGTGGATTGTAACACATCAGAAAATAAAAGGCAGGTATATTTCTAAAACATGCTTCCAGCCAGTGGGACAGAGAAGTTGGCCTGGCTCATCGGTGAGAGATGCTATTTGAATTGGCAGTTGAGCTGCCTGACTCCACAGCTGTAGCTCAGGTTTTGTCACTTATCTCTGAAATCTGCATCTGCATATTCAGTGGGTACAGCTCTGAAAATCAAGGTCCTTTGTGGAGAAAGATGGCTTTCAATCTATCCAGAAGGGGAACTTTTCTTGGGTGCCACCCCTGGACATCTTAAAGCCAAAAGTTCCACTGTGAAGATGGTCTCTTTGAGCTCAACCCCTCTGAGGATGATTAAAGGAAAGACCAATATTGCATTTGGGTAATTCTGATATGGATACATGGAGTGGCAGAAGATGAGGATGAAACAATGGGTTTATATGCCATCAAAGGGATCTGCTTCTGGAGCCTCCACTTAGGAAATTCATAATGACTCCAAGTTTCTCATATCTCTTCTCTTTTTAACTGGATTCTGTTAGCTCATGTGTTATTTTGGATGTGGCTAACAGTGTTGTATTTTTTTTTATTAAATTCAGTTTTATTGAGATACATTCACATACCATACAATCATCTGTGGTGGACAATCAGCTCTTCACAATTCCATCATATAGTTATGCCTTCATCACCTCAATCTATTTTTTTTAAATTCAGCTTTATTGAGATATATTCACATGCCATACAATCCATGGTGTACAATCAACTGTTCACAATACCATCATATACTTGTGCATTCATCACCCCAATCTATTTTTGAACATTTTCCTTATACCAGAAAGAATCAGAATAAGAATAAAAAATAAAACTAAAAAAGAACACCCAAATCATCCCCTCCCATCCTACCCTGTTTTTCATTTAGTTTTTGTCCCCATTTGTCTCCTCATCCATCCATACACTGGATAAAGGGAGTGCAATCCACAAGGTTTTCACAATTAGACTGTCATCCCTTGTAAGCTACATTGTTATACAATCATCTTCAAGAGTCAAGGCTACTGGGTTGGAGCTTGGTAGTTTCAGGTATTTACTTCTAGCTATCCCCATACATTAAAACCTAAAAACTGTTACCTATATAGTGCATAAGAATGTCCACCAGAGTGACCTCTCGACTCCATTTGAAATCTCTCAGCCACTGAAGCTTTATTTCATTTCATTTTGTATCCCCCTTGCCAACAGTGTTTTTGCAATAGAATTATCAGTGACTTATTTTTTCTTTACTTTGGTGGCTGTCATCAGTCAGTGTTCACTATAAGAAACAGAAACAACTTCTTTTAACCAAGGTGCTGCAATCTGCTGTGTTAGATAAATCTCACAATCTCCTTGCCTTAGCATAAGAGCATGTTTCCTTCTCCCCTAGTTCAGTGACCACTGTTTTCCCCATTTTGTCCTTGGTATTTACTTCCTTTAACATCTCCATCATCCCCAAAACTCTTTTTTTCATCTCTCAAGTTGTGGTTTTGCTTGGTGCCTGGTGATGGGAGAAGGCTTCTTTTCCAAGGTGACTCTTCCAAAAGGTGATTCAGGGACCTAGGTACAGCTTTCCCACCTAGGTACAGCTCTACCATCTTTTGCATATGGCTTCCTAGGTCACTGTGCTTGTTTGCATCAGGCAGTGAGAAGGGAGATGAACATGAGGATCTTAGGTGGGAGGTTTGTTTAGGTCAAGTCCAAAAGTGGTGCCCAAGGCTCCTGCTCACAACCCATAAGCATAGAGTCACATCTAGTGGCAACAGAGGCTGGGAAATATAGCATAGCTGGTTGCACAGGAGTAAAGGCAATGAGTAGATGAGAAGCCACTCATTTTGAATAATAGATTCAGAGGAGTCATTGGGTTGACAAGATGTTTTGCAAAGAGAAAAGGATTTAATACAGAGAATTAGGTGCTTATAAAATCATTGGAAATGCTGGAGGTGAGGAAATTAGATGCTGTCATTTGACATTTGGCTTTAAGGTCACACCACTGCCTAACAATCCAGAAATCAAGAAACTGCATGTATTCCCCACATCCACCAAACTGACACTAGACAATGGAACAGAGTCCATCTGCTCACAACACTCACCTCTGCTGGTGCCCACTTACCCACCTGCTCCCCTAGTAAAATGGCATGCCTTCCACCTTCCAGATCCAGCATACATGGATCTCATTGACCAGACGTAAAATACACCCAGACTGCAGCTTCAAAGGAGGCTGGGAAATGCAGTTTCACCTTTCCATCTCCTGGGAATCAGGAAAGATGATAGAAGAGGTTGGAAATGGATGCCAAGGCCAACAGACAAAATCTGGCTCAGCCAACTCATTCAGTGACAACTGCTTTCCCCATTTGTGCTGCCTCCATTTTGTCCTTGGTGCCTGCTTCTTTTAACATCTCCCTCATCTTCATCCCTAATCACCCATCACAATTTAAAAAAAAATTTGCTCACACTCTGGTAACAGCTTTGCCTGATGTCACCTTAATGGGGGTGAGTTTCTCCCCTGACTGTGGCCACTCTCAATGAATTTGCAAAGGGAAGCTGATTTTGCAACTTGATAGCTTCCCCCCACTTGTCAGGCTCCACCAGAGGGCATTTGAAGGGCACCACATGGGGAATCATTCTCAGGTGACCAACTGGATCGTAGGAAAGGCTGAGACTCCTCAAGTCCTTTATGCCTCTGAGTAAGAATCTCTTCTTCTCATGGGATCAACCAGAAACTTCCAGAATTTGGGGTATGCACTGTCCTCTATTTTTGCCCCTGTCCATCATCCCTGAAACACTGGCTGATATTCTCCCAGGCAGGCCTACAGGGTCCTTTGGTTGACAGGTTGCTCTTGGGAAGTGGTGCTTTGCTTGGATCTCCCAAGGTAAGGGTGCCAAGTGGGTCCCCCAGTGCTTTCAACAGGCTCAGATCCACACCAGAAGAGAACACTGCTGTGTTATGGTAGCACTGTGCTCTTTGAATGATGCCACACTGTTCATCAGTTTTCTCAGAACCATCTTGGGCAGGGCTGTATCACAGCAAGATCCCAGCTCCACTGCAGCATCTGCCTCTTGCTGAAGCTGCAGCAGATTTCCTAGCAGCATCTCAGAAGCCAAAGTGTGAACTGCAGAACTGCCCTGGAGAGGAGGAATTCTGGCAGAATAAACCCAGGGAATTAGTTGGGGAAAGGAAGTTTATAATAATGGCATACTAGTTCCTGCTGAATAAAACATTCAGAGAGCTTTCCTTCTCCCAGCAGAAAGATAAAATACTCTGGTGGCAATAGGATGGTTGTTCTTTTTAAAAGTTGTTTTTAATAAAAATCAGATGGTTGCAGCCCTTTTGACCCCAACACTGTTCCCTGATTCTATACTGGGCATCCAGTGGGTAGGCATGAGACACCATGTCCCAGGGCCAAAATGAGGCTCTCATTTAAGCAGATGGGAAATGGCTGTTAGAATGAATGGGGCAAGAGCCCAGAAAAGGTATAACCAGCTGCAAACAGACCAGTAAATATGGCTGTTACACCCCTGGTAGGTAATTCCACAGTGAAGTGGTTAATGGTGTTGGCATTTAAGTGGCTCTTAGTAGACTCGGGATTCCATGCACCCATTTTAGAAGTACCCTGGAAGCTCTTTCTGGGTGCTGCCCCAGTCTTCATTTGGCTGAAGAACCAGCCAGCAGCAAAGCTCTGATTTGCATGGCTGTGGTCACTGCCTGCAGGGAGGAAACTTCATTTTTGTCAATAGAAGAAAGGAGATTCTGGAGCAAACCCCAGCACCTGTGGGGCATCCAAGAGGTGGTGCTTCCCTTAGCCCTTCCCTGCCTGGTTGAGGATGCCAGCCTGGCATGTCATGCATTCCCAGCATGCAGCTATCATTAACCCCAGGTGGACAAAACCTAGAATCAGTTAATCTTAGAGGTTTGATGTGTTTGTGTCAGGTTCTTCTCTTTAAACCCTCTGATGAAGTTGAGAAGGAAGGGTGCTTTTCCTTATGAATGGAGCTCACCAATGAGAGGATGGAGTGGGCTGCTGGGTGCCTGGTGTGTGGCCCCAAAGCCGAGCCACTGAGATCCACTCTCTTGCCTTAGGGATTTGTTCAGCATTAAAATGCAAATATCTTTGGCAAGGAGAACTTATTCAGAGTGGTCCATTTTTTGCAGCTTGCCTGAAATATCTGAATAATGGGGAGCTTCAAGACTTTGGGTAAGGTGGGGGTAAGTGTAGAGGAGGGATATCCCTGACAGTTTACAGGATGCAGAAAGGAGCAGGAGATGTGTGAAGGACACACTTTCCCTGACATCAGCTCCCACCCTCTCCCCTGCACATCCGGGAAAGAAACTCCTGTTTTTTTCTTCTTGTTTCTCATAGGTATTAAAAACCAAACAACAGTCACCATCTCTTAAAATGCTACTTGCTGCACAGCGATACTGTACCCTGCTCACTGAGATCTACCATTCTGTGTAGGAAGGGTGACTAGACATCTTCGTGTCCTGGGAAAAACTGCTTTTGCTGGTTGTGGTGATCTAATTATTAATAGTAGCCCTTTTCACTCTCAATATGGTCCCAGTTTGAACAATAAATTATACAGTCACTTTATACATAGGCACTTCATAGGAAAATATCATGTGTTTTGTCTCTTTTAGCTGTTTTTTTTTTTTTTTTTCTTGTTTTGGGGGAGCAGCAAGGAGACACCTGCTTCTACTTTCACATAGCAGTTTAGTGACAAGCAGAAAAGTGAGTTGATTGGGGATTGTTCCAGTTTGCTAATGCTGCTCTTATGCAAAATACCAAAAATGGATTGGCTTTTATAAGGGGGGCTTATTTGGCTACAAATTTACAATTCTAAGGCCATAAAAGTGTCCAAACTAAGGCATCAACAAGAGAATATTTTCACTGGAGAATGACTGATGGCATCTGGAACACCTCTGTCAGCTGGGAAGGCACATGGCTGGCATCTGCTGGTCCTTTGCTCCCTGGTTCTGGTTTCAAAATGGCTTTCTCCAAATGTCTCTGGGCTTGTCTCTCTTAGCTTCTCTGGAGCAAAACTCCAAATGTCTCCAAGCATCTCTAAGCATCAGCTCCCAAGCATCTCTCTCAAAAAACTTTCTCAGCTGCTCTCTTATAGGACTCCAGTGATTTAATTAAAACCACCCTGAACTGATGGGGTAACACCTCCATGGAAATAACCTAATCAAAGATATCACCTGCATTTGGGTGAGTCACATCTCCATGGAAACACTCAAAAGTTTCCACCCTAAGATTGGGTTGAAATATCATGGCTTTTTTTGGGGGGGGACATAATATACCCAAACCAGCACAGGGATAGGAAAAAAAAAGAAAAAAGAAAGAGATCAAGCTGCATCCAACAATGCAGATGAAAATGGAATTCAAGTTTCCTGATTCCTTGCAAGGAATGCTCTGCTGCTCACTGGCTCCACTACTCAGTACTGAAGCTGCTGTAGCCCGGCAGCAGGGGAGAAGGCTTGGGAACCTGGTGCAGTGGGTTCATCCACTGCAGATCCAGTGGCCTGAGTGGAACTCTTTTGGCCTAATATGCTAATGATGTGGTTATGTGGAAAGGGTATCATGTGACAGAGCTCAAGGGGGTAGAACACAGTCACATCTCTCCCCAGCCCCAGCAGTGAAGTTAAGGCCAACAACTCATCCTGGCTACTGCAGCTGGGAAGGGTGGGCCTGTGGAAGCAGGTGTCTTAGTTTGCCAGGTCCTGCTATGATAAATAACACATAATGCATTGATGTAACAGTAGGAATTTATTGGCTCATGCTTTGGAAGGCTAGAAGTCCAAAATCAAGGCATCAGCATGGCCAGGCTTTCTCCAAGTTCTGGTGCTGGCTTGCGGCAATCCTTGGGGCTCCTTGGCTTGAATCTCTGTCTCTGCCCCATGGCAATGTCCTTGGTCTCCCCCTGTGACTTTCTCTGACTTCTGGCTTCTTTTTTTAAGGCCTCCAGTAATCTGGATTCAGGCCCACCCTGATTCAGTTGGACCACACCTATATAGGATTTTAGAAGTTCCTATTCAGGAATGAGTCTGCCCCTTAAGTGATAATGTATCTTTAAATTTACCATTTACAAATGGGTTCCCACTCCAAAGACATGCAGATAATGATTTAAGAACATGTCTTTTGTTGCTGTGGATGATCCAGTCTAGCACAGCAGGGATTAGCAGACAGAGCATGGGCTTGGGCAATTTGTTCTGCTGGATGGACCTGAGTTCAACTCCCAGCTCTGCCACTGGATAGCTTTGTGACTGTGGGGGAGTACCAGCCTCTCTCTGTGCCTCAACTTCCTCACTTATGAAACAGAGAAAATAATACCTACCCTGTAAGGGTGTTTTTGTATATGAATGCACACACACACATGCACAAACACACTTACATATTTTCTTGCACAGTAACTACTAAACAGCACAGATTTGACATGTGCATTGGAGGAATTGCTTTGAGATAATGGAAACAGATTGCTTCAGGGTGGGGGTGGGGATTGAACATGAACTCAAATCCTCCCAGATCCACAACTGACCTGGGTGAGGGTTCTTCAACTCTCCAAGACTCAAGACTGTGTTCTTAACAATGAAGTGTGATTGTGGTGAGAATTAACTGATAAAACATGCCCCGCTCCTTAGCACCTGGTCTGACCCATAGGATTAGTCAACAAATGTTAGTCCCTGTTTCTTCTCATCCTTTCTCCCAGCTTTAGTGTCTAAGAATCTTTAAGTTGAGCAGGGGGAAGCTTGCAGAAGAGGAAAATATAGGAGAGTGCCCACAGCCAATCTTTTATTTAGTTGCAGTTTTCATATTCCTACAGACAGCATCCAGGTCTGACCCAACTTCACCCAGCTTTGTGTGCTCTACAAGGTCCAGCACATTGTTTGGTTGCTGAATGAAAGACAGGAGCTGGGGAAGGAGAGGGGAGAGGGTTAGGATGAACAGCGGCTACACAGCTCAGTTTTATCTTGTTTTTTTTGGAGGGGTGGTTCTGCTGGTGGAGCCTGTGGCAAATTCACTGGGGTGTTTTGTGTCTCCAAGATGCAGCAGAAAGCATGCTCACCTTTCTGTTCCCTGCTTTCCACACACATGATAGGAGCTGATGACAGCTGCCCCTTGGCAAACAGCCTGCTCATGGCCTGTTTCTATTGTGCATCATCGGTAGTTGGCCTGGACCCTCCCATGTGCTGCTCTGTGAGCAGAAAATCAATTGATGTGGGGGAGAAGCCAGCAAGGCACTGCCAGCCCTGAGCATGAGGCATCAGGGGGCAAACCACGCTACACACCCAGAACTCACTTCCTTTTCTCATTTCGCTAAGTAGCTCAATGAGCCCTTGGTTTATAAACTCAATTCCCATTGATAGCACTTAAAAAGGGGGAAAAAATTCAGACTTGCAGTGTGTGCAGCAGTTGCAAAAAGAAAGCATCAGGAGGATTTGGATGTGGCAACCCTTAGAGCACCCTAAAGTTCCCCATCCTCTCAGTTGTTCTCCTTAGCAGCACCCCCACTTTTGCCACTTTATTGCAAACAGCTTCAGTTGAGGCTGGGGATGGGTGGAGTGGGGGTTCCTGCTTTCTAGAGGAGGAAAGTCAAAATAAAATGTTGGATTCCTGTGCCTGGAGTCTTGCCAGCCTTTTCAGATATAGGTTTATGTTTTATACTGATTTTATCATCGAAGCATCAATGAACCAAAACACTACCCAGACAGACTCCTCTGTTCCATAGATAAGGAAATGGAGATTTGAGGGGGTAAGCCACTTACCAGGGGTACACAGCGGGCTGGCCTGGGCTGGGTCTGGAGCCCCTTCTGTCACAGAGAGGCAGTTGGGGGTCCCAGAGGGTCCATGGGTAGATCTTCCCCATTTTTTAATTCTAAAGTAAAAAAAAAGCTCACATTCCTATTTGCTCTACATCTACTTGTAAATTCTAATGACTAGTTCTATTGTTAACTACTTAACATAGCTTAATTTACTTAATTAGCTAATCACTAGCAACAGAAAGTAGTTTTCTTTGACTTCTTATAATCCATGTTCTTTTCACAGCAAAGAAGGTCGTATTGTTGATGTTGTGGTTAGAATTGGCATAAAAGGTGAATTACTTGGCAGATGATGAGTTCCATTCCTGAAGGCACTCTTCTCCCAACTTAACACCCTATGCTTTCTTATAAAGTAAAATGGAGGTGGAAAGGAAGGTCACATTTTAATTAAACACATTACACCCATCTGTGCTTACTGATCAGAGAGGAGAGTTAATGTAGCAATTAAGTGGAGAGCCATTGAGGTTACAAGGACCTGAGTTCAAATCTCAGCTCCACCCTTTCCCTTTTCAGGTGACTGAGCAAACAACTGCTCTAAGTCTCTGTTTCCTCAGCTGTAAAATGAGTATAATAAGTGTGCATATTTTAGAGCTTATTTAGTGCAGATTTTAGAAATAGATTTTAGTTTGCCAAACATAAATTAGGTATAAATCAACATTGGGATATTATATCATATACATTGTTGTGAGTATGAAGCATATAGTGAGTCTTTGAGAAGTGCTTATTATTATTATCAATACATACCTGTCATAGAAAAATACAAATTTTAATTCTGAATTTCATAAAATTGTGAAGAATGAAATAAAATCTGCCTCAATTCCACCCATCTAGATTGCTAACTCTTCCCTTTGTGGCCAGACTGACAGAAGATGTGATGACTACATTCTATCATGGTATCATAATGTAGTTTTCATTTAACTTTCTTTTTTTTTCATTTTACATTTAACTTCCTTTCATTTATCATTTAACTGCTTTTCTTCATTCAACATTCTTTTATGAACATCTTCCCTTATTTTTCAAAAATGTGATTTTTATTGCCTGTAAGGTATTGCATAAATAGACATACTGTGACTTATTTAGCGATTTCTGTATTGTTTCCATTTAATTTGTTTCCCCCATTTTTTTTTTTGGCAATTATAAGCATCCAGGCATATAAATCCATGTCTGTACTTCTGACTCTTCTGTTAGATAGATTCCTAGTAGTAAAATTATGGGTTAAAAGGTAAACATTTGTCATACCCTTGACGATCCATACTGCCAGATTGCTTTGCAGGAAAAAAAGAAATAATCACTTTCCTTTGTAAAGCTCATTCTCCAAAGCTGCACATGTTAAGGTTTTCCACTGGGCTGTCCAATAGGCAAGTTATTTGTGAAAAGGATAGTCAAATGCTGAAGCAACATCCTCTTTCAACCACGAGTCAATTTCCTCCTTCCTCTCCTGGGCTGCACATGGGGACTACCTTTGGAAATGCCCCTGATGTGAAGGTTCTTTGGAATCTCCTCCTGCAAAGCCCCCATATACCCAGGTTTTGAGAGTTACAGGCCCCTGGACCTTGGCTGATAAAATCCAAAGTCTTCTGACAAGTGGAATTACATCCTTGATCATGTCCATCTTGAAAAGCTGTCAGTGCTATTGAGCCCATGGGTTCTTTGGCTTGCCTATTGCTTTATGGATTATCTCCCTCATTTCTAGAAAGTTACTGTTTTAAGTTTAGTCCACAGATCCTTGGCCAATGTGGTCCTGGAGAGCAGAACTCTCCATGCAGGGTGCAGCTCTCCATAGGGGAGCTTTGTTGATACTCTCTGGGTTCACACAGGAAAGGCTTGCTACATGGCTCCAGAATTGCTGAGCTTCTCCTCGAGCTTCTCTTCCTTGAATCCAGAATCTTTACTTTTCCTGGAATCACCCTTTTTAGTCTCAGAGCTTCTCCTCCAAGTCCAGGGTCTTCTGTACCTTGTTCCTCAAGTGCAGCACACTTTCCTAATTGGTGTCTCTGCCGCCAACCCCTTCCCCTCCAATGCATCATACACACAGCAGCCGGGTGAGTCTTACTTCCACATGGTTCTGACATTGGCACTCCTCAGCGATGAGCTGATCAAGCACAGTTTCAAGACCCACAATGTAAACTCTGTTTTCTGGTTGCCCCATGACACATTCTGGCCAAACCACTTTACTAACTCTTCCCTGAGTGGACTCAATCTTCTCCAAATTCATTATTTGCCCTTTGCCTTAACTGTCCTCTCTTTCCTGCATCTCTCTATAGAAATGCTATCCAACTATCAATGCCCACCCCAAATACCCCTGTATGAAACCTACTTCAACCCTTTCACCAAAAGGGAAGCTCATCCACCACAAACATCATTGCACATTACTTCCCTTTTCTCAGTTTGCCTTATAAGAGAATGATTTGTTCGGCTATGTAATCCTCCTTTCCCCAATCTCTGGAGATAATAAACTCCTAGAGGGTAGAATTGGGGTTGTGTCATCTCTGGATCCCTTGCTTCAACCTGCACAGTGGTTTGTAAATAGTGGACAGGCACATCAAGCCCTGAAACAGACATACTCTGACCCAGCCCTCCCCTCATGCTGCCAAAGAGTGGAAGACGCACAACTGCCTGCATTGATTGCTTTCCCCAAGAGAGACAATTACAACACTTGAACTTCCCGCTCTTTGGCTTTTAGCCAGTCACTCTGCACCTAGTCTCTAATTTTCTTTTTGTTTAAAGGGATACTCTGCCTGCCCAGTCAAAGGAAAATGATGATGATAATAATGATAGTTGCTACTGTTTATTGAAAGCCTACTGTGTGCTAGACACTGTGCTTTACAAGAGTCCCATTTGTCAATTCTTACAATGATCTTATAAATTGGATATTATATTAGTGTCTTCATTTGTAGAGGTGAAAGTTGAAGCTCAGAGAGCTTAAAAGACCTACACCACAATCACTGAAGTAGGAGATTAGTAGAAGCTGGAGTCAAGATTTGAATCCAGATCTATTGGTCTCTGTCCTTTCCAGTATGTCACACTGGAAAAGGGTGACTTAAGGGTGGGGACAGATGTGAGGCTTTTGAAGTGGGAGGAGGGGCATGTCTCCATTGCAGCATAGTTATGCTAAACCCCTAGGTCCCCTTCATCTGGCTGCAGTGACTAGGAGAGGACAGAGAAAGAGGGTTAAGCCCCTGCTTGGGTCTGAGTGCCCTTGGTGAGCAGCAAGGAATTTATAGGACCTCAAAGGCCTATGATTCTCTGCATACTCTGTGCTTCCTCCAGAGATCTCCAAAGCTCCCAAACCTCTCCTTGCATCAGTGGGCAAAACATACTCTGGAAATTAACTTCTGGGAAAACTGACTCCTTGCTACACAATCCAGGCCTTCTGCTTGTTGAGGGGGAGGCAGTTGAAAATGTGCATAGCATATGCCAAGATCAAAGCAATCTCAAATCTCAGATGTCTTACTTTGCAATCACAGATTCAATAGCTGAAACACTTCTGAACTTGAACTGGTCCCCTCACCTGGCTAAAAACAACTGAATGCCAATAGAATGAAATAAACACTATTGATCATTGCAGCCTTTATCCTTTAGGGTTTGAAAATATCATACAGGTCATTAACTCATTTCTTCCATGTATGTGCATGGAGATCCCCCTATCTCTCAGGTATTGTATTAAGGATCTGGGTTTAGAGGCAGAAACAAACAGACACAGTTCATAGCTCCATGGAACTTAGAGTCTAGAGGAGAAAATTTAATAATAAAAGCTAACACTTATTTGTGGCTTGCTTATTAGAGGTTGGCTACAGGTCTGTATTAGTTAAGGTTCTCTAGGGAACAGAATCAATGAGAGGTATCTCTGACTATCAAATTGTAAAAGTGACTCACGCAACTGTGGGTATGCATGAGTCCAAATTCTGTAGAGCAGTCAGCAAACTGTCAACTCCAAGAAAGATGTCCAATGAACTCCTCAGGAAATGAACTGGTAACTTCAACAAACTCCTCAGGAAATGCTTCACTGGGCAGCTGAAGAAGAAGTGAAGGTCCTCTATCTGTCTCACTTATAAGTCTTCAACTGATTAATTGGATTAAATCCAGCCAATTGCATTCTCTCATTGTGGAAGACACTCCCTTTGGTGAGTCATCAGTCACAGCTGCCGTCAATTGACTGATGATTTACTAAACCAGCCTGTTGGTTTATTAACCAGCCACAAACATCCTCACAGCAATTGTTAGGCCAGTGTTTGCTTGACCAGACAGCTGGGTAGTATCACCTGGCCAAGTTGACACATGAACCTAACCATCACAAGGTCTATGAAATATATTTGCATTACTCCATGGAACTTAAAGTCTAGAGGAAAAAAAAATAAAAGTTAACCCTATTCATGGACTTGATTACTAGGGGTTGGCTATAGGGCTATGCAATATATTTGCATTTCATCAGAGAGTCAACAGCCTTGTGGTTGGCTTATTATTCCCAATGGCACAAGTGGTGTCAGTTTTGATCTGGTGCAGTCAAGGCTCAGAGAAGTTATTTGATACATTCTGCATGTGCCAGAGGAGCTAGGACAAGAACTCAAGTGTCTCTAGCCCAGATGACAGATGTATCCGCATAACATCTGGACATTTTCAACTGCATCTTAAGGATCAGCCCTATCTGTAGGCTATGGATCCCACATCTCCAGGCTGTACCTGCTGTTAGTTAACATTTTCCATCAGTGAATGAATTATTCAAATTTATTGCACAACTATTAGGTTCCAGGCACTGTGCAAAGTGCCAACTATATACTCCAGATTTCACATATATTATATCCTGTCCCTAGGATAGCCTAGGGATGGCTATCATCACTTTGTAGACAGAGACACTGAGGCTCAGAGAGGGTAACAGACTTGCCTGTTATCCCAGGCTCAAAGGTGGTAGAGAGAATCAGGAGTCAACCCAGCTGCGTCTGAGTCAGAACTCTTCCAAGGGGCATGAAGCTGCCCCTGCTAGTTACTGGCAGATCCAGCCTGTGGGCTTTCCCAGACCAGACATCCCCAAACACCACTGCAATAACACCAGGTTATGAAACCCAGGCAGTTCTAGCAGAGACAGACACTTTTGGGGAACACCTGCCCTTTCTTGCTGTGGCCGTACAATTTGCTGCTTTTACTCACCTTGTGCAATGAATTTAACAAACATTGATACAGCAACTTCCACATGGCAGGCCCTGGAGGTTACCAGGATGAGTCTAAAACAGAACCTGCTCTCCAAGGGCTGGAAATCAACAGTGAGAGAGAAACTTAGACACCATAGCAACTGTAAGGCAAGTAGATTTGAATCAGGACTGTACTAAGTTAAGTGCAATGGGAGAGCACAGAGAGAGAGAGAGGGAGACTATCTTACAGGGGAATCTGGGAAGGCTTTGGGAGGAGGTGTGATTTGTGAGACCCTTGAAAGATAGGTAAGACTCAAGTGCTAGAGATGAAGCAGGGAGGGGAGTGGAGGGAAAGAGGCGGGTGCAAAGGAGCCAAGTCAGGCGGGCAGAAGGAGGGGTTGTTTCCTCCGGAAACTTGCAATGTGGAGACATTGTTTTTCCAGAACTCTCAAGATCTGACCCATTTTCACAGAGCCTCTGGGGAGGAGCCACTTGGAGGAGCCAGGTGCAGCTGGAAGGCCTGCCTTGCTGGTGAGCCCAAGAAGAAAGGATGCTGCAGACACTTAGAAAGTCTCACCTGAAAGGGACCATCTGGTGCTTAGTACCAAGAAAACATGTTTTTGTTTTTTTCCAGGCTTCTGGGTTTGGGCATCTGATGTACTGGCCCCAGGGCTTTGTGAGGGGGGAAGGGTGGGTGGAGGCTCCCTGGGCTAATGACCAACTGTATCTCATGTTGAAGCTTGACTGGTCCCAGCCTCCACACCTCTGCAGAGAGGGGGTCAGTGAGCTGAAGAGCTGACAGCTGTCTCTCTCAGGGTCCCCCCCAAGTCTCCACTGCCTCTGCATGCATGTCCCCTTGTGGGAGAAGCACAGTAGGCTTTTAATCTTGGCCAGTTACATCTGGGAAAAACAACCCAAATGTTAATCCATCTGGAGAGAGAACTAATCCATATCTTCTGCTGCCTGTATCTTTTGTTTTTCATCTCTGGATCTTTAAATCTAATTATAAAGCCAAGTGAACCCCCTGCAAGCCTGTCTCCTGCCCTTCAGGCAGCCTTTTAAACATTTCTTTGTACTTAGTCACCTTATGCTCCTCACTAACAGAGCTCCTTTCATCTAGATGTGGCACAGCTCTTTAAATAGCTAAACAAAGCCTCACTACACCCCCCTGAGGAAAGAAGTCATCATAACTTGCTTTCCTGATGCATGAAAAGAGACAAAGGAACTCACAAAGAATTAAGGAGCCCCAGCAACCCAAGCCACCTAAAATGAGAACACCAACCAAAACATCCTGCCCTTTTCTACTTTCCCAGTGTGGGCTCACACATTCAAAAATGAATTTTGTACAGTCTTCCTAAACTGGCTCCTCCTCCTGTATGCTCTGTTTGGATAAATGACACCAAGCAATTACCCAAGCCTGGAACTTTTGACTCTCCTAGGCTTTAGAGACTTAAACCATCTCCAAATGGTCTTAGCTGCCCTAACTTTTTTGGGTATCCTGCTTGCCTGGGGTCTTCCTCTGCTTGCTTTCCTCAGTCCCTGTTTCTACTCTGTTTTCCTTCTCATCCACCCTCCAGGCTGCTGACAGAATAATCCTTCTACAACACAAACTCAGTTGGGTCATGCCTCTGCCTAAAACTTACCTTCTCTTTCAGGATATGATTTAAACTCTATAAACTGGCATCCAAACTCCAGGTCCAACACATTTTCCAACTGCACCCCTCCATGCTCTCTATAGTCAACAATTGTGAGCCATTCAACATTCTCTACATGTGAGGTTTCTCACCATTGCACATGCTCCATGAACTACTCTGACCCAGCTCTCAGGGGAAATCCTAACCATTATCAAAAACCCAGCTTGAGTGGTCTCCATGCTAACATCAGAAGGCACTGACCTCTTGCTCCTTTTTGCCATGATTGTATCTTCATTGATTTTCTGTTAGAGCACACAGTAAGATATTGTTCTTATTATTTGTTTATATACCTTCCCCCTCTATAGTCTGTGCATTCCTCCTAGGCAAGCGCTGTATCTTATTCATCTTGCCCTTGCCAGGACCCAGGGCAGTGCTTTGCAGATAGTAATCACCTCAGTCATGTTTGTTGAGTGAGTAGGATCATCAGAACTGCCCATGGGAAAGGCAAGACTAACAGGGAAACTGAGGCAAAGGAAAGCTAAGAGCTTTACCCAGACTCATGCATGGACTAAAACCCAAGTCTTCTTTCATCCTTCAAACCAAGAAATCTAGGAAGCTGCTCTAGGACTAGAGTTTGTACTCATACACATACTACATAAGACATTCATTTGTATATCCAAACCAATTTTTTGAGTTTAGTCTAAGCCCGACACTGTGTTAGATATTGGGGCTGCAGAAGAGGACAAGACAGGAAATACCCCTTCCTGCAAGAAAGTTTCTACTTGGGGAAGCAGACACAACAAGTGATAAAAGATAAAGAAGTAAAAAAATAAGACATGAAGTGAGTAAGCAAGGGCTGGAGGAGGTAGAAAGCTGTAGGTCATTATAAGGAACTGGGTTTTATTCTTAGAGCAACAAAAAGCAACTGACAGCTTTCCAGTCAGGAGCAGAGCTTGGCATAAGTGGATGCAGGATGATGAGGTAGGAGCTTCTCCTGGAGAGAGATGGTGGCTTGGGTCAGTCGGTGGCAGTGGAGAGGGGGAAGTGGACTGGTTAGAGATTTGTCTTAGAGGTAGCCTGCCAATTTGATGGATCAGTTGTGGTTAGAATCCTTGGTTTGTAAGAAGCCTCGTAAGCCATTGCTTTCATCTGCCTGCCTCACAGCATCCAGCTGCTGTAAGCAGAGGCCTTACATCAGGAGTCTTGAGTCATCAGGAGTGTCCAGCATTTGGCTATCATCATCTTTTCCTGTGAACCACCCCCCCCCCCAGCACTCTACTCTCTGCCTGATATTCTCAAAGCCCTCGTTCACAGGTCTTGCAGGTTGGACACAAGCGACAGCAGGGACAGAAAGAACCCAGGATTTGCAGCCATGCAGTCCTAGTTGCAGGTCCTTGCTCAACTGCCCACTAGCTGTGTGGTCTTGGGAAGCCTTCATTACCTCTCTGAGTCCATCTGTAAAATGGGTTCAAGAATACCTGTGTCACAGGGTCTGTGTGAAAATTCAATGACATACGTAATGCACTTCATAGGAACTCAGTCATTCTTGCTATTTCTTCTCACCAGAGTCAAGAATGGGGAAGTGGGGGCTGAGGTAAGGGCCATCCTCACATCCCCTGACATCCACTAGGGCCCTCAAGTAACTGCACCCCAGGTCCAGTATCTTCATATTCCCACATGGCTGCTCCAGTTTGGGGGAAGAAAATTATTCCTCCTGGCTAGGGAAACCTGTGGGGGTCCAGTATGGGATGCAAAGTAAATGTTTCAGCCAGCTAGTGGTCTGCTCTTTTCTCTGTCCCTGTGAGGATGACACAATGGGGGGAATTGGGACAACACAATGAAGAGGTAGCTCCTCAGCCAATACTGGTGGTGCTCTGGATCTGGAGGAGAGGGGGACAGAGATGAGACTCCCTGAGGATGCTCTGCTTACTGACTCCCATGGGAAAGGGTGGTCTCGAGCTGGTGAACGGAGAAGGGCACCTCCATGGGCCAGTGTGGATGGCTCTGACACACATCATTCCTGGCAGGTCATTCACTTGGGGACAAGGCAGTTTTGAGACAGGAAACCAGAACCCAGAGGGAGGGCCTCAGGCAGGCAGGGAAGGGAACTCTCTGGCCCCCTCTGTGTTTGCCCTTTTTTGATAAGACCCCTGAAGCATTTACAGGAGGGATCACATGCTGTTTAACTTTAACTGATTGGGAGTTCATCCCTGGAGTACTGAAGCTATGTCTTCACCCAGTGGATAAGGGTGCTGAGGTGGTTAGTGATGTTTGCCATAAGCAGCTGAGCATTGGCAGCATGGAGGCTATGCTTTGGCCATTGCTGGGGCAGAGATTTTCAAGATCCCCCTAGGATGGCAGGGGCCAAACTCAACCTCCAGCCCATGGAAGGAGATGGGCAGCCAGGCAGGGAGGTTGCCCCACCAGGCCCACATGCTAAAGATGGGCAAACCACATTGTGTCAACCAGATGCTCTGGTTGCTCATTTCTTTTTGCATCTTTATCTTTTCCCATCAGTTAACCATTACTGCCATCTCTGCTTTGTTGCAGGGCACCAAGGGGCTGGAGGAGGGGAAGTGCCTGGGCCCAGGTACCACAGAGAAGAGCAGAGCCCTGGAAACAGTGCACTGGCAGCAATGCCACCCTAAGACCCCAAAGAGAAGGCAAACCTCAGGCCCATCTGCCCCTTCATCATATAGGGAGTTTTCCCTCTGTTGCCAGCTGTAGGCAAGTGGAATTCTACTTTTCTGTAGGTCTCATTTCATTCTTCTTTTTCAGAATTTTGCCTAAGACTATAGCCAAGATGCTTAACAACCCATTTCAATTCTTAATTCCATTAGGGAATGAAGGGAAAATTCCATAGAAGGGTGAAGGAAACAAAGATTACTTGAATTCACTGAGCACCTCCTACGTGTCTTTATATATTTTATCTCACAATTCCTCTGTGAGGTAGGGACTGCTGTAGTATCTCTTAGATGATGATACTGAGGTTCCAAGAGGCCCCACGTCTCACACACAGCAAAAGGCAGAGTCACACCTCAAACTCCTGCAGTGCCAGTCCCCAGAGTGCATGCACGGCTTTGCACAGAGGGGAGCCTGAGGGATATGGGCTCTGTGAGAGCTGAACACGGGCAGGGCCTCAGCCCAGGGAGGAGCTGGGAAAACCCCCTCCAGTGGCAGCAGGCATCTGTGGAGACACAAGACAGCTGGATATCCTTGGGCTCTTTGTGTGGGGAAGGGAGCTTCCTCCTTGCTGAGTGGTGGACGTCACCAACCATGGTGCCCATGGCTTGGGGCTGATGCAAGGATAAGAGAGACCAACAGCCCTGAATGACACTGTGTTCAAGGGACCCCCTGAGGCCCCCTGTCCTGCTCTCTTTGCCAAAACTACTTTTTACTGGAGATTTGCTCTATGAATTTTTTTATTAATAAAAATTTCAAAGCACTGCATAGGGTTCAGGTACATGACTTCCACTGTGTTTGAATAGGAATTGTGTAGTGAAATCACCAAACACAATGTCCTTTCATTCTTCTAGTGTGATATGTGTGTGTGTGTGTGTGTGTGTGTGTGTGTGTGTGCATGCTTTGACTTGATGTCACTATGAATATTTTTAGAGACCTTTTGAATTCTCTGTAATTACACTATCTGTGCTTTGGTACTAGTGCTATTGTTCAGTTGACAAAATACTTGCTGTTAATTACAATAAACAAAGCATTTCATTTCTCTAAGGAAAGAACTCTAAAGCTTCTCTCTGCTTGAAGAGGCCAAAATATCTACCCCAGATTTAAAAAAAAAAAAATGCCTAATACAGGCACACCCAAGATAGTTCTTATCACAATTACATCTGTATAGCTTGAAATCAAGGAAGACTCTCTTCACACCTTTGGTCTGAATGTGGTGGCAGAGAGAGATTAGAGGACTTTGGTGTGCAAAGTTTAAACCAAAGCCTGGATTTTGTGTGTCTAAATAGCAATGCTTTCTTCAGCACACTTCCCTTCTGATTTCAGCGAGCTGTGTGGACAGAAGCTTGCAGAGGATTTTTCTATGAATTATGGATAAAGGAGGTGGGATATGCCACTTCCCATTTCAGATAAGAGCAGAGAGAAAGCACAACTAACCTGATGGCCTGTGTGGACTTGGGAGCTAAGTTCTTTGGGTGCAAGACACACCACAATGCAGGAAAATTGGGGCTCTGGAGTCACACGGACTGGCTGTTATATTTGTTCTGCCATATACTGTGTGACCCGAGGCAAGTTACCTGACCTCTCTGAGCCTCATGTGCTAAATGGAAAGAATGATGGTACTTTCCTTCTAGCCTTGCTGAGAATGGATGGAAAGCACCTGACAGTGTTTATACAGTGAGTGTTCATACAGCGCTGGCTATTATTAAGATATGCTCAGTAAATCTGTGGTGAATGAATGAAGAATATTTGTTCTGAACACAAGATGCTTCAGGCAGCCTTTTCAATTTTAAGTTACACCAGGAAGAAAGCCTAATGATGTGCCAATCTCCCCAGGATCCATGTAATTTCTGATTGTCTCCAACAAAGAAGGCTTGCTGATCTGCCTGTTTAACTGTGAGCCACTACACAGCCTGAGTTCTAACTGGAGGCACAACAGACTTAAAACTGGGGCTGGGAGAAGGGACCTGAGGGTCTGGTAGGTGCTCCCACGGCTCTATATAGCTAACAGTGACCTCTTGCCACATGCGGAGACTCTTCTAAGCGCTTTATGCTTTGAACAACAACTCTACCAATGGGTGCTATTAGTATTCCCATTTTGCAAATAAAGCAGGGGACAGAGAGGTTCAGCTGGAACTCTCCTTGAATCACACAGCTCAAAAGGACAGAATGGGGGTGCAAGCCCAGGCAGGCTGGTTGCAGAGTTAACTGCTGTGTTCTGCTGTCTGTGTCTTCCAGGGAGCCCAGAATAAGATTTATATAATGAGTGAGGATGCAAATTGGGAACAGGACATTGGTTCTCTGATCTGCAGAAATGCTGCTGAGAAACATACCAAGAGTAGACAACCCATCTGGATGCCAGGAGTGGTTCTGGCTTAAATCTAAGGCAGGGTACAAACAGAGAGCACTATAACCACAGGAGAAACCCTGCATAACTAAATTAAGGAATTTTGAAGACAAAGGAAGAAACTGATATTCAAATTATTTGTGCTTGCTGGAAGGGCCATTCTAATGGGAATGAGATGATGTCTGATTGTTTTGATTTGCATTTTGGTAATAGCTAGTGAATATGAGCATCTTTTCATGTGCTTTTTAGGCATTCATATTTCTTCTTTGGAGAAATGTCTATTCACATACTTTGCCAATTTTATAATTGGTTTTTTCATGTTTTTTCATGTTTTTATTGTTGAATTGTAGGTTTTCATTATATTTTCTGGATATCAAACACTTATGAGATACATGGTTTCAAAATGTCTTTCCCATTGTGTTAACTGCATTTTTCACTCTTTTGTAAAAGTTCTCTGAAGCATGCAAGTACTCAGTTTTGAAGATTTTTCATTTATCTATCTATAGCTACTTGCACTTTGGGTGTTAGTTCTATGAAGAAACCTATATCACTTGTTCATGAGGATGTTTCCATATATTTTCTTCTAGGAGTTTTATTGTCTTGGCTCTATATTTAGGTCTTTGATCCACTTTCAGTTAATTTTTGTATAGGGTGTGAGGTAGGAGTGCTCTTTCTTTGTTTTTGATATGGATATCCAGTTCTCCCATCCCCACTTACTGAAGAGACTATTCTGTCCCATTTCAGTGGATTTGGGGCCTTGTCAAAAGTCAATTGACTGTAGATCTGAGGGTCTATTTCTGAACTCTTAATTATATTCCACTGATGCATACGTCTATCTTTATTCCCATACCATGCAGTTTTGTCCACTGTGGTTTTATAATAAGATATAAAATCAGGAAGAGTGAGTCCTCTCACTTCATTCTTCTTTTTCAAGATATTTTGACTACTTGAGGTCCCTTTCCCCTCCAAATAAATTTGGTAAGTTGCTTCTCCAATTCTGCAATGAAGGTTGTTGGAATTTAGATTGCTATTCCATTGTTTCTGTAGATCAATTTGGGTAGAGTTGACATCTTAATGATATTTAATCTTCTATTCATGAAGGCAGAATGTTGTTCAATTTATTTAAGTCTTCCTTGATTTCTTGTAGCAAGGTTCTTAGGTTTTCTGTGTAGAGTTCCTTTACATCTTTGGTTAAGTTTATTCCTAAATACTTGATTCATTTTGTTGCTGTTGTGAATGGAATTTTTTCTTAATTACCTCTCAGATAGTTCATTACTGCTGTATAGAAATACCACTGGTTTCTGCATATTGTTGTTGTATCTTGAAACTTTGGTATTGATTATTAGCTCAAGCAGCTTTGTCATAGTTTTTTTAGGGGTTTTCTAAATACAGCATCATGACATCCACAGATAATGAAAGTTTTACTTCTTTCTTTCCAATATGGATGCCTTTTACATCTTTTCCTTCCCTAATTGCTCTAGCTAGTACTTCTAGCCTAATGTTGAATAACAGTGATGACAGTTGGTGTTCTAGTTTGCTAATGCTGCTGGAATGCAAAACACCAGAGATAGATTGGCTTTTATAAAAGGAGGTTTATTTGGTTACACAGTTACAGTCTTAAGGCCATAAAGTGTCCATGGTAACACATCAGCAATCGGGTACCTTCACTGGAGGATGGCCAATGGTGTCTGGGAAACCTCTGTTAGCTGGGAAGGCACATGGCTGGTGTCTGCTCCAAAGTTCTTGTTTCAAATAGCTTTCTCCCAGGATGTTCCTCTCTAGGCTGCAGTTCCTCAAAAATGTCACTCTTAGTTGCACTTGGGATATTTGTTCTCTCTCAGCTTTTCCAGGGCAAGTCTGCTTCCAACAGCTGTCTTCAAACTGTGTCTCATCTGCAGCTCCTGTGCTTTCTTCAAAGTGTCCCTCTTGGCTGTAGCAAGCTCACTCCTTCTGTCTGATCTTAGATAGTGCACCAGTCATTTAATTCAGACCCACCCAATGGGAGGGCCAACACCTCCATGGAAATTATCCAGATTCATCACCCACAGTTGGGTGGGGTGCATCTCCATGGAAACACTCAAAGAATTACAATCTATTTAACACCGATAGGTCTGCCCACACAAGATTACATCAAAGATAATGGCATTATGGGGGACATAATACATTCAAACTGGCAGAGTGGGCATCCTTGTCTTGTTCCCAGTCTTAGAGGAAAAGCTGTCAGTCTCTGCCATTGAGAATGACGTTAGCTGAGGGACCTTCATATATGCCCTTTAGCATGTTGAGGAAGTGCCCTTCCATTCCTACATTTGAAGTGTTTTTTTCATAAAAGATACTGAATTTTTTCAAATGCCATTTATGTGTCAATGGAGATGATCATGTGGCTTTTCCCTTTCGATTTGTTAATATGTTACTACATTAATTAATATTCTTGTGTTGAGCCTCCCTTGCATATGTGGAATAATACCAACTTGTCATGGTATATAATTCTATTAGTAAGCTGTTGGATTTGATTTGCAAGTCTTTAGTTGAGGACTGTTGCATCTATATTCATTAGAGAGATGGATCTAAAAATTTCTTTTCTTGTGATATCTTTATCAGGCTTTGGTATTAGGGTGATTTTGGCATCACAGAATGAGTTAGGAATGAGTTTGAGCAGGAATGGTATTAATTTTTCTTGGAATGCTTAGTAAAATTCACCTGTGTAGTCATCCTGACCTGGGCTTTAATATTTTGGTAGATATTGGATCACTGATTCAAGCTCTTTCCTTGTGATCTGTTTGTTGAGGTCCTCTACTTCTTTGCAGGTCTGTGTAGATTGTTCATTCTTCTAGGTTGCCCATTGCCTCTAACTTGTCCAGTTTGTTGGAACACTGTTGTTCATAGTAATATCTTATAATCATTTTTATTTCTTTAGTATCTATGGTAATGCCCCTTCACATTTCTGATTTTATTTGTTTACAGCTTCTCTCTTTTTAACTTTGTAGTCTAGCTAACTGTGTGTCATTTTTATTGACCTCAAAGAACCAACATTTGGTTTTATTGATTCTCTCTATTGTTCTTCTGTTCTTTATTTCATTTACGTTCACTATAATTTTGGTATGTGTTTCTTTCTCCTTGCTTTGGGAATAGTTTGCTGTTCTTCCTCTAGTTTCTCCAGTGGGTCTGTTAGGTCTTTGATTTTAGCTCTTTCTTCCTTTTAGTGTAGGCATTTGGGGCTATAAATTCCCCTCTCAGAACAACCTTCCCTTCATCCTCTAATTTTTCATACATTGTATTCTCACTTTCATTCATCTTGAGATATTTACTGATTTATCTCGCAACTTCTTCTTTGACCCATTGACTGTTTAATAGCATATTTTTTAACCTCCATGTATATGGGTTCCCTGGTGGTTATTGATTTCCAGCTTCTTTCACTTATGATCAGAGAAAGTGCTTTGTATAATTTCATTCATTAAGACCTGTTTTGTGACTCAGCTTATGGTCTATCCTGGAGAATGTTAGATGAACACTTGAGAAGTATGTATATCCTGCTCTTTGGGGTGCAATCTCTCTCTCTCTCTCTCTCTCTCCATATATACACACACACACACATATATACATATATATATATATATATAATTTATCATGTTTTTAGTTTTGCTGTTTCCTTATTGATCCTCTGTCTAGATATTCTGTCATTGGGAGAGTGTTGTATTGATGTCTCTCACTATTTCTGTAGAGATTTTGACTACTTACTTCAGTTTTGCTAGAGTGTGTCTTTTGTGTTTGGAGAACCTTGATTAGGTTCATAAATATTTATGATTGCTATTTCTTCTTGGATAATTTCCCCTGTTAATAACATATAGTGTACTTCTTTGTCTCATAACATCTTTGCATTTGATGTCCATCTTATCTGATATTAGTATAGCTGCCCAACTTTTTGTTTTTGTTATTGCTTGTGTGGAGTATCTTTTTCCATCCATTCACTTTCAACCTCTTTGTATTTTGGGGTCTAAAATGAATCTCATTTAAACAGCATATAGATGGACCATACTTTTTCATCCCTTCCCCAATCTGTGTCTTTTGATTGGGGAGTTTAATCAATTAACATTCACTGTTATTACTGTAAAGCCCTCCTTATTGTGACCTTTTCATCCTTTGGCTTTTATTTGTCAGATCTACTATTTTTCTCTCTTTTTTATCATTTTAGTTACCCTTACTGAAAATCATGATTTCTATACAATTCTTCAAGTCTCTCTCTCCTCTTTTTTTTCAGCCAGCAGTTGGATACAAGACAAATACTTCTTCTGTCACCAATCAACAGCCATGAGAGACTTGGGGCAGACTCATCCATGAGGAGGCAGAGTAGAGAGCAAAGATTCACTGAGATGATGGGGAAGCCACATAAAGTGGCCCCTGGCCCAGCCATAAGACAGAAAGGGCAGTGGGCAGAGCAGTGGGAAGGGAGGAGCTGTCTCTAAAGGGCTCAGGTCTCCATGTCACACATGGCTGTGTCTGGCCTGGGCACCAGGGGGCACTCAGGGCATTTTCCTGAGGGGTCTGGGGAGACCCATGCTGGGAGCAGCCACCTGCACTGCCTGGTGTCATCTAATAAGGCTTGTGAGGCCACAGCTGTGACCACTCCCACCCCTGGGGTCCACAGGCCCCACCCAACACAAACTTTCACCTTTCCCCACCCAGAGGGGGCTGACCCAGGACCCGGTGTGGGGATCAGAAAGCTGGGGGATCCCATTTGCATGAATGGACCCTCCCTTCTCTCAGAGTTTAAAGAGGGGCTGGGGGAGAATTGAGGAAGCTCCACCTCAGCTGTGGGCTGACAGAAGCAGGACTCAGGACTGTCACCAACATGGCCCTGTCCCCTCTCCTCTTCACCCTCATTGCTCACTGCACAGGTGAGAAGGGGCCAGGGAATGGGCTCTGGCAAGACATGTGGGGCCCTGTTTTCTCCCTTTGTCTCAAGGAAATCATCATCTCTCTCTTTTCCCACTTCCAGGATCCTGGGCCCAGGCAGTGCTGACTCAGCCACCCTCAGTGTCTGGGGCTCTGGGCCGGAAGATCACCATCTTCTGCTCTGGGAGCAGCACCAACATTGGTGGAGGCTATAGTGTGCACTGGTACCAGCAGCTCCCAGGAAATGCCCCCAAACTCCTCATCTATGGTAACAGCAATCGACCCTCAGGAGTCCCCAATCAATTCTCTGGATCTAAGTCTGGTAACTCAGGCTCCCTGAGCATCACTGGGCTCCAGCTGGAGGATGAGGCTGATTATTATTGCCAGTCCTATGATAACAGCATCAGAGTTTGCACAGTGCTCTAGGGCCATGGGGAAGTGAGATAAGAACTCCCCTCCCCTCTGTCAGGAGGTTAGATGTCCCTGTAGCTGCCTGCTGCCTCCTCCTGGGGCTTCTGTTTATCTATCTGTTGCTGCCTCCCTGGGCCCAGGCTCACCACAGACACCACCTTGGAATTTAATTTCCTCCCTTCCTTTCTATCATCAAAGTCCCTCAGAGCAGCCTATTCCAAGGCAAATGAATCATTAGGGGTGATGTTGATGCTCATTGTCCTGATTGTGGTGATGGTTTCATGGGTGTATATATACCTCAAAATCTATCAAGCTGAACACATTAAACATTGTTGGGGACAATTAAGGTAGCATATATAATATTCACCTTCAGCGATACTGGTGACATGCAACATGGCCGCCAGGGCTGATGCAAGAACAGCTTAAGCTATAATTAGCCTTCTTCAAGGAAGTAACAGTAGTTTCCACCTAAGCAGTAGCTAGTTCACACCTAAACAGTAGCCGCCATTGGCCATCCACCCTAGCAACAGCAATCACCAATCCCAGACCGCTACCTGTCCTTATTAGCCACCCCCTCTCCCTCCAGGGCATATATATCCTGCCTCTTCAATAAAGTTTTGCAGCTTGATCAGAAACCTGTCTTGCTGTCGTTCTTCATGTCTCTTGTCCCATACCATTCCTCCCTCACAGGATTTGGAGCCTCTGTTGATCGTCCCCCGGGCCGGGACAAAACATGTGCAATTTATTGTAAGGCAATTATGTTTCACTAAAGCTGTCAAAAACATAGTTCAAATCTCTTAACTATCAAAGAGATTTCTTGTTTTTTTCACATTCTAGATCCAATTGCCCTCATCATCCATCTCTTTAATGGTATCAGACCTCTGGAAAGTTCTCCCATATGTTTTGCCCTCCCCTCTACATTCCATGTTATTTAATTTTTCCAGTTATTTGTACATACTTCCACATCCTCTAAGAACTCAGCACCTCTCTTAGGAATATTTGCTTGCCCTGTTGCAGGAAACCCCCTCTCTACTCAAACCAGATAACCAGCTGCCCTGCTTATGTGGCCCCTGTTGAGCAACCTGCTCAGGTGTTTGCTTCCAGAGCCCTCTGCATCCTCCTTCCACACATTAGTCACAGCGACCAGGCCCTATATTTTCCATATCACTTTCCTCTATTAATCCAGGAACTCCTCAGCAAAAAGAGAATTTGTTAAAATCAGTTTCCTTCTAGCCCCAGGGTGTCTGTAGACTGAGAATGACCAGGTTTCTGGTCCAATGTCCCTGATATTATTTCCAATTAGAGGCTGGAGTTTGACCAGTGAGAAGCAGGGTGGCCTTGTATGTCTTCCCCAGAATCTGCACTGTGGGTGCCCACAGATGTGCAGTCCCCCAAACTCCCCATGACTTGCTGAAGAGTCACCTCTTCAGTTGGCTCTTGTTGCTCCTTGGAAGATTTGATCTGTCAATGTCCTATCCTTCTCTTCAGTTGAAATTTTATATTTGTGCCTTGCTAAATTATTCTCAGAATGGTGATCAGAAATTCATTGCTTAGATTAAAAATCCCTAATTGGGCCTCTGCCTCCTCTGCCACTGGTGGGCATGCTGCAGCCACCCTCAGCACCCAATCTCCCTCTGCCCTGGAGCCAGTCAGCCAGCAGGGCCTGCAGTGGTGGGTAGGAGGCCTCTCTGATGGCAGAGCAAGGCTCCAGGATGAAAGGCTTCTCTCTGGGTGAGCTGTGCTGGTTCTTCTGCTGCCTGTCCTGCCAGAGCTGCATCACTGCCAAGCTGGCCTTCCTGTCTCCAGAGCCCACCTACAGGGTGCTGGCTCCCAAGTCTCATGGCCCCAGTGCCTCCAGCACCACCCCCAGACATTGGTCCTGGCCATGGATGTGGCACAGCAGGCACAGCAGGAGCCCAAGGAGGGCCCAGGTCCAGGGCCCAGTGAGTGCAGCCTGCACCTCAGCTAGCATGCAGACTGCAGTTCTCAGTGTGAGCTGGACACAGCCAAGGCCTTCTCATTCAGGGCCTGGGACAACCAGCTGGGCTGCATGTCATGCACTGTGCACCCTCCAGCTGCTACATGCTTCTCTTCTCACATGGCAATGCTGTGGACTTGGCCAGATGTGCAGCTTCTACATTGGCCTTGGCTCACACATCTGCAAAATCTTCTACAACTACTCAGGCTATGGTGTCAGCTCCAGCAAGCCCTCTGAGAAGAACCTCTATACTAGCATCAATGATTCATGGTAGGCATGCACACTTGGTAAGGCATGAATCCTGAGAACATCACCCTCTATGGCCAGAGTATTGGGAGCATCTCCACAGTTTGCTTGGCCTGGTGGTATGAGTGCACAGCAATCATTCTCCATTCTCCTCTGATGTCTGGTCTGCATGTGGCCTTTCCTGACACCAGGAAAACACACTGCTTTGATGCTTTCCACAGCATTGACAAGATCTCCAAATTCACCTCTCCCATATTGATCATTCATGGTATAGAAGATGAGGTCCTTGATTTCTCCCATGGCTTGGTGAGGTGTGAGTGCTGCCCTGAGCCATGGAAGCCCTCTGGGTTGAAGGGGCTGGACATAATGACAAAGAACTTTATGCACAATATCTTGAAAGACTAAAATAAGTCATATCTGTGAACATCCCAATTCCTAAAGAGGACAACTCAATTTTACCTCACTTTATGTGAACAGATGAGGCCTCTGTTGTGCACTTGCTTTGACTGTGTATCTCTGATGGCTTGATAACCATGAACAAGTGCCTAACCTTTAGGGTGAAATCTCAATCATTTGTATCTGGAGGTTGTTCTACTAATTCATATGTTAATCCAAACAGTCATGATTTCCAGCGTCATTAACCTGCAGGAATGGGAATCACAGCTGAATGTGAGAAAAATTTTCTAGTGCTGTATAAAGTATGCTCACAACTGTTTTCTTTACCTTACCCATCATTTATGATTCACATATACAGGACTCAACCCTCTCTCCACCAACATTCTCAGTATTTGATGTACAGCTCTCTCTCATCCACTGGATTCAAGGGTTCCATCCATTTGTGAAGCTCTGTTAGTGTAAATGGAAAACTATTGTGGTGAAGACTCCTTTGTTAATTTTTTTCAACATGCTGACTTTTCCCCAAACAAATCATTTGAGGGTAATTTACTGGAACTATCATGAACAGCTTCAACAACTGTAACCATGTAAATATAACTGGAATATTCATAAACAAAATGAAACTTTTTAAGTGAAAATGTATTACTAGCCAACAGAGTTTTAATATTTTGATTGCCTAGTTGACCTATCAAAGAGCTAGCAGACTTTCCTTTTGTACAGTCCTCCTTATAGACTTTTCTAAAGTGCTGTACATATTTCCAATTACATTGTGCATAGATTCTTAATGGATAGTTTTCTTTTGACAGGCTACAATAATGAATTGCATATTCTTTGTTTGTAATATAATGATTGAATACATTTTGTTCATATGTTTTTATTCATATGTTATTCTATTAAAATTTTATAACATTCCCAAGACAAAATGAAAACATTATGCTTGGAGAATTTATGTAATTAAATTTTCACTAAACTGATCTTTTCTGTTTAGGAATAATTTGGTTTCTGACACTTGAATTGTGCCCAATAAGCATACAAAATGTAAATTGTGTAAAATTGCTACACTACTTGTATTGGTTGGGGGGTTTCAGTTTGGGGTTTCTTTGCTTTTTTTTTTTTTCAAATTTAAAAGCCTTAAATGTACTGGAAACCTCAGATCATTGTACAACTGGAATGCACTTGATTGTCAGTTTGTGTACTATTGTTTTGAGGCATCATTGTGGTTGGTGATGGAATAAAGGATGCACAGATCAGAAAAAAATCCCTAAATGGAGACATTGGTAGAGAACAAAGGAGGGTGATTCCATCCATACCCTCCTCAGGGTCTAGGAGTAAATCTAAGATGCTTCTGGTCTAGTGCTTTGATCTATATTTTGGGATAAAATACTAACATTTAGAAATGATTACCTTCTATATCCAGCAATGAACAATCAGAACTTAATATGAGCTTGGCTATGGGGAGAGCTTGGTGCCAGGGACTAAGCCTGTTAACTGTTGGTCACAGTTAATCAAGATGGCAACATAGGATCATGCATGGTGCTATCTCTCCCACAGCTGTTCTGGCTTGCTAATGCTGCCATTATGTAAAATACCAGAAATGGATTGGCTTTTATAAAGGGAGTTTATCAGTTACAAAGTTGCAGTCTTAAGGCCATAAAAGTGTCCAAGCTAAGTTGCCAACAATAGGATACTTTCACAGAAGAATGGCCAATGGTGTTTGTTAGATGGGAAGTCACATGGCTGGTGTCTTCTTCCTTTGCTCCCAGGTTGTATTACAAAATGACTTTCTCCCAGGACATTTCTCTCTAGGTGTCTGGGGGTATCCTCTTATTTTCTCCCAGGCAAACTCTGGAGTATTAAAAGTCTACTTTCCATGGCCATCTTCAAAATATGTCTCTAAGTTGCAGCTATTCTGAAGTCCTTCTGTTAGTGAGATTTTATAGGGCACCAATTAACTAATCAAGACCCACCCTGAATGGGTGGGACCACACCTCCATGGAAATAATCAAATCAAATATATTACCCACAGTTGGGTGAGTCACATCTCCATGGAAACACTCAATCAAAGGATTCCAACCTAATCAACACTATTATGTCTGCACCCACAAGACTGCATTAAAGAACATGGCATTTTGCTGTCATATAATACACCCAAACTGGCACACTAGCAAAAACCTGCAGAAAACTCTGAGAAACAGTTGAAGAGTTTCAGTTACTGGGTACATGCTGAATCAGGAAAATGCAATCTGATAGGTGGTAGGTGTAGTCCCTGATGCCTTAGCTATACCCTTCCCCATCCCTTATCTGGCACGGTGTTGCCTGTACTCACATTGTTTGTCCCTGATCCTGTTCTGGTGGGAAAATATTAACTCCTATGTGCCTACTGGCATTCCTGAATATCAGTGCCAATCAGCAGGTGGAAGACTGAATGTCTGAAGCAGGAAACTTGTCTTGGACTCTACTTCTCAGAACTTGTCCTGAAAGAAGCAGCAGCTATCAGAGCTAAAACAGTGTAAGAAATAAGTAAGTAAAAGTGGCCTGGAGCAAAGGAGTACCTGCATTGTGTCATACATTAAAGCATGCAGTAGGGTGAGAAAGCCTATTTCATAAGGAGTAGAGGGGGTATTCCAATTCCTGTCAATAGGGAACCTCTAAGGGCACAAGCAAGCACAAACCCAGGACAAGGTGCAGTCTATTAACAGGCTCACATAAGACTGAGAGGATCCTGCATTTTGCATTTCCTCAGGCTGATCTTGAAAGGAGGCCTGTGGTGGTTTGCAGCTGTAACTACCCCAGGAAAATATGTTCTTAATTCTAACCCATTCCTCTCAGTGTGACCCATTGTAAGTAGGAACTATTGATGAGGTTGTTAAATTAAGGTGTGGTCCACTTCAATCAGGATGGGTCTTAATCCTATTAGTGGTGTCCTTTATGAATGGAGTGAAATTCAGACACAGAGAAATCCCCATGAAGCAAGAAATTGAACATCAGTGGAACCCAGAAAAGCTCAAAGGGACCAGGAGATGCTAAAGTCTGTCTTTCCATATGAAAAGCTAAGGACCAAAGATCACCAACAGCCAGGCCCAGAATACTGGAGTCTAAGAAGAAAACATCACCTTTATGACACCTTTATATGAACTTTTTCCCAGCCTCAAACTGTGAGTGAATAAATTCCCATTGTTTAAACTGCCCCACATCATGATATTTACTCAAGCAGCCAAGTTAACTAGAACAAGGGGTAAGCTCTCAAGGAATCCATCAGCCAAAGCAGAAGCAGTTTGGAGACTGTGAGATGTGTTTTGTGCTTTGGTTTCTTTGTATTCTTACTGCCTGTGTCTCAAGGATATTTCTGTTAATCATTAGCTGAATACAAACTTAAGGACAGACAGCACAGGAAGGAAATGTACAGTGTGCATCAAAAGATTACAATGTAAACAAATAAGCCAGAATTGATGGTCTGTCTAAAGGAACAAGATAAAAATCTAGAAGCCATCAATCAAGAAGAATAGATTTGGGTTATACTGGAAAAATATTGTTAAAAAATGATCCTCACTATGCTCAAAGATATAAAGGAAATCATGGAGAAACTACTATAAGATATTAGGAAGTCAATGAGTGTATGACATGAGAATCTCAATATAGAGGTAGAAATGTAAAAATGGGATGAAACAGTATTAGTCACTGAAGACCACAATAACTGAAATGAAAAATTCCCTAGGGAGTTTCAAGAGCAGAGTGGAGTAGGCAGAAGACAGAATCAGTAATTCCAAAGAAAAGACAACTAAAATTTTACTCCGTGAGGAGCAGGTAGTATAAAGAATTTAACATCAATAAATTGAACTGTGCATAGGAGAACTGTGGAACACCGTCAAGAATAGAAACATACTCATCATGGGAGTCCCTGAAGGAGAAGAAAGAGGCAGAAGGAATGTTCAAAGAAATAAAATTGCAGAACACTTCTCAAATTTAAATAAATAGAAAAATATGTACATTGAAGAAAACAAACAAACCCCAAACAGGATAAACTGAAAGAGAATCACACCATGACCCATGGTAATTAAACTGTCCCAATGCCAAGGAAAAGGAGAAAGTTCTGAAAGGTAAGAGAGAAAAC
This sequence comes from Choloepus didactylus, assembly GCF_015220235.1. Taxonomy (NCBI): domain Eukaryota; kingdom Metazoa; phylum Chordata; class Mammalia; order Pilosa; family Megalonychidae; genus Choloepus; species Choloepus didactylus. Next base: position 305,085 of record NW_023637591.1, read on the forward strand.
ACAAGTGTGTTTCAATAAGATAAAGTTCCAATTTCTCATTAGAAACCATGGTAGCAAGAAAGCAATGGGATGAAATATTTAAAGTGCTTAAAGAAAACAATTGTCAAAGAAGAATTTTATATACCTGTGAGACTTTTTTTCCAAAAATGAGGGAGAGATTAAGATATTCCCATATAACAAAAACTAAGGCAGTTCCTCACCATTACACCTGCCCTACATCGATTCTTAAGTGAGTTGTTCAGAATGAAAGAATATTAAAAGAGGCTAGGCAGTGGACCAAAGTGGCATAAAGAAATATATAACTCCAGTAAAGGTTATCATATGGGTAATTATAAAATCCAGTAGTATTGTATTACATTTTTTGTTATATAACTATCATTGTTCTTACAGATACTAAAATGCAAATGAATAAATTAATGAGTGTATGTTGTCAGACATGGAATGCATAAATATATAATTGGTAAAAAATTGAAAAAAATGGTGGGGTGGCAGGATGTATAGGATGAATGTATGTATATGCCATTTTAGGTAATTTGGTATAAAATGAAAAGTGATTGTTATGGATTTAGGTTGCTAAATTTAAGCTCCCAGTAAGCACAAAGAAAATATATGTAAAATATGTTCAGAAAGAAATGAGAAGTGACTTAAAATGGTAGAACACAAAAAATAAAATAAATATGAAAGTAGGCTTCAATGGAAGTATGGATGGACAAAATGGTATAAGATTATGAACACCAAATAGCAAAACAGCAGAAGGTCCAATGTATCTGCAATTGCTTTAAAGGTGATTGGCTTAAACCCCACAGACCAAAGATAGAGGTTGACAGAAGAGAGAAAAAAGTATCACCCAACTGTAAGCTGTTACCAAGAGATTCCCTTAAATTCAAAGATACTAGTGGGTTGAAAGTGAAAGCATTTATATATATTTATAATGCAAATTGTAAACAAAAGGGAACTAATATGAGATAAAACCAACTAAAAGACACAAACCATTATATACTGAGAAAGGGGTCATTTCAATAAGTAAACATAACAATTATAAATATATATGCACCTGATGCCTAAATCTCTAAATGTATGAAAAAATATTGAAAGGTTTATTGGGTGAAATAAAGGTTCAATATTAACTGTAGGAGTCTCCAATACACAACTTTCAATAATGGGTAGAGGGCTAGACAAAAAGACAAAAAAAAATCTTGAATGAAAAAATAAGACAAATAGACCTAAGAAACATATATAGAAGACATCACAAAAAGCAGCAAGATACATAGTCTTCTCTAGTGCACATAGGCCATTTTACACAACAGACCATATGTTAGGTAACAAAACAAGTCTTTATGAATTCAAAAGTATTGAAATCAACAATGTATCTTGGCTGACAACAATGGAATTAAGCTGGAAATCAATAACACAGGGAATACCTGAAATTTCACATATGGGTGGAAACTTCAGAAATGGGTGGAAACAACATTCTCTGATACAACCAATATGTGAAAGAATAAATCACAAAATAAATCAGGAAATAATTTGAGGTGAAAGAATATGAAAAGACAACATACCAAAATGGATGTTTTGTCTCAGGCAGTGCTGAGAGGGAAATTTATACCTCTCTATGCATACATTATAAAAGAGGAAAGATCTACATTATAAAAGAGACCTAACTACAGTGGAAGGGTATGGAAAATAAGAGCAAAGTAAAGAGATGAAGAAATAAAAAAGATTAGAGGAGAGAGAATTGAAATAGAGGATAAAAAAACAATAGAATCAACAAAATTAAAAGTTGGTCTTTGAAAAGATCAATAAAATCTACAAAAGTTTTGCTTGACTAGCAAGAATAAAAGAGAGAGGAAACAAATTACTAAAATCAGAAATGAAGGTGTCATCACTACTGACCCTACAGAAATAAAAAAGATTATAGGATATTGTGAAAACTGTACTAAAACCAATCAGATAACCTAGATGAAATGAACCAATTCCTGGAAACCCACAAACTCCCTACACTGAAGAAGGAAAAGAAGACCTCAACAGCTGAAAGCTAGTAAAAAGATTGAATCAGTAATTGAAAACCTTACAACAGAAAAACCCAGTAGCAGTTGACTGCACAGGTGAATTTTACACAATATTCCAGGATGAATTACACCAATCTTTCTCAAGCCTTTCCAAAAATTGAAAAGGAGGGAAAGCACTGTAACTCATTCTTTGTGGCCCACTTCACCCTAATATCAAAGCCAGATAAAAAAGCCATAAGAAAAGAAAATTAGAAACCAACATCTCTCATGGATAAAGATGCAAAAATCTTCAACAAAATATTAGTATAGTGAACCCAATAGCACATTAACAGAATTATATATATTGTTCAAGTGGGATTTATCCCATGTATGCAACAGTCATTCCACATAAGAAAATCAATTAATACAATTCAGTGCATTAATAGAAAAAATGGGAAAAGAAACCAAACATGGTCATTGCATTTGACTTTGGGATGGAGAAGGCATTTGACAAAATCCACCACTGCTTCTTGATAAAAATTTTTGAAAACTTGGAATAGATGATAACTTCCTCCATATGATAAAGAGCATATATGAAAAATCCACCCCTAGCAACATTTTCAATGATGAAAGACCGAAAATTTTCCATCTAACATAAGGAACAAGACAAAGATACCCACAGTCAACACTGTTATTCAACATTGTACTGAAATTTCTATCCAGAGTAATTGCTCAATTAAAAAGAAATAAAACTAACCAAATTTTAAAGGAAGAAGTAAAATGTCCCCTATTTGCAGATGACATGAAACTATACATAGAAAATCCTGACAAATTCACATCAAAGCTGTAAAGCTAATAAGTAAAATCAGGAGAGTAGCTGGGTAGAAAATCAACAGAAAAAATGTAGCAGTGTTTCTATACACTAATAATGAAGATTCTAAAGAGGAAATAAAGAAAAAAATCCATTTACCATAGCAACCAAAATAATCAAATATACAGGAATAAATCTAAACAAGTTACCAGACTTGCACATAGAAAATTATAAAACATTCCTAAGAATATCAAAGAAGACCTAATATATGGAAGGGCATTCTGTGTACATCAATTGGAAGACTAAATATTAAGATGTCAATTCTGCTCAAAGCAAGTTATAGGTTCAATGCAATCCCAATCAAAATCGCAATATCCTTCCTTGAGAAAATGGATAAGCCAATCATCAAATTTATGTAACATTTTATCATCTTGATAAAGAAAAATAAAGTTGGGCAACAGACAGAAAGTGAGGTCTTACTTGAATGTAGCAGCTCCTCCCCCACGACTGTTTTCAGAGATGTTCAGACACTTCAGGGAGCTCAGTTTCCAAACAGTGCTTCAGGTAGTAGAGTGCAAGTCTCAAGACTGATGTGGCTCCTGTCTTCCTCCCCTTACTCACCCATTACTCAGGTGAGTTCCAAACTTCTCCGGAAGGGATGGGAGATCCATACTAGTCTGTTCCATGCAACCCCTCCAAGTGGCACAGTGTGCTAAGGTCCTGAACTCACAGTCATCTCTGTCCCTCCTCCCAGGTCTGTGGCCCAAGTGGGGTGTTCTTGGATGTTATATGGAAGTTCATTGGATGAAGAGGCACAAACACAGATAACCAGCCAGCCAATAATGTATGAAACAGCTTTGTTAGAGCAAAGAGCCTGAAGGGAAGAGGGGAGAACGATGGTTGCAGAGGTGGGGCAGGAGCAGGGCTTACCATACCTTGGTTCACTGATGGTGTGTGGAAGAAGGTGGGTTGTGCAGGGAGAGCACATGTGGGCCTGGGCTTTTGCCTTTATTGTGACCCAGAGTGGAAGGGTAGGGCTTTCCCACAGACACTGGAGATGGGCAGTGCTCCAGTTTGCTAATGCTGCCATTCTGCAAAATATGGATTGGCTTTTATAAAGGGGGCTTATTTGGTTACAAAGTTACAGTCTTATGGCCATGAAAATGTCCAAACTAAGACACCAACAGTAGGATACCTTCACTGAAGAACACCAATGGCATCTGGAAAACCTCTGTTAGCTAGGAAGTCACATGGCTGGCGTCTGTTTGCTCCGAGGTTGCATTTCAAAATGGCTTTCTCCAAGGTGTCTCTCTAAGCTACAGCCTTCAGTGGCCATCTTCAAAATGTCTCTTTTGGCTGTAGCTCTGAGGTCCTTCAGTCTGTGAGCTCTTTTATAAGACTCCAGTGAACTAATCAAGACCCACGCTGAATGGGTGGGGCCACACCTCTATGGAAACATTCTATCAGAGTTCACACCGTAACCAAAGGTGTCACTCATTGTTTGGTGGGTCACACCTCCATGGAAACAACCTAATCCCAATATCCCAAAATATTGGATTAAAAGATCATGGCTTTCTCCTGGGGGACATAATATATCCAAACTGGCACAGTTTTAAACAACATGGCATGGAAGGCAGAGTCAAGGGCCATTAAAGAAGCAGAGCCAGCTCTTTTACAAGCCATATGGAGGTACAAGCTTTGCTAGTACATTATGCAACATAAATGAGCAGAATCATCAAGGGCCACTCAGAGAAGCTAAGGGTGGCTCTTAGCATTGAAATCATATGGAGATGCATGCCTTGCTAGTTGAGGTTATGCCCAGGACATGTATAGATATGTGGTCATTTAAAAGGGGAACATATGAATAGGCAAAATGATGAGGCCCCAAAAAGAATTTCTTTGATACCATTACACTGGTCTGCACAGATGCCCTCAGTCTTTACATTGCTGGGACATATGGCCATAGACTACTGCAAAGGTGATGGCCACAATGTCAGCTTTGAAGGGCCATATTGGCTATAGCAGTGTCATTGCGGCGTCCACTCATCCTACAAATCCAGCCTTATGCATCACACATTTGAGTAGGTTCCTTTGGCCCAAATCTCCAGGGAAGACTCTAGAAGGATATGAACATTCTCTTTCTCCCTAGGTGCTCTTTTGGTGCCCTGACTGGTTTGTGGGCTGGGCCCAGACTCCCCATCCCATTGACACTATGTCTTCCAATTAATGGTCCTGGGCATGGTCTTTGCTGTCCCAGTTTTCCTCAGCATCAGATTCTCTTAAACAGATGGTCACCTTCTCTTACTCTGGGAACAGCAGCAACATTGGATCCTATAATGTGTGTTGGCACCAGCTCTAAACCAGGTGCTGCCCCCATAACTCTGATTTTTTGATATGCTAGACCCTCCAAGATTCCAGATCAATTCTCTGGCTCCCAAATCAGGCAGCATGTCCTTGATGACCATCTATGGGCTCCAGACTGAGGATGAGGGTGATAATTACTGCTCAGTGTGGGACTGCAGTCTCAGTGATCACACAGTGCTTCAGGCCCACGGGGATGTGAAACCCCATCAGTGAGCTTCCTGGCCTCAACCAGCCCGTGGGGAACTCATGGTGCACCGTTTGCTCTTGACCCAAAGAAAGACAAGGTCTGGGTTCCATAAAATCCTGTGTAAGATTTAGAGCAATTACATATTAAAATATGTTAAAATGCCTGAACTGCACAATCAACAAATATTTATAGGCAGCATCATTCTGAATATATTTTATGCTATATAAATGTGTGCACACACATAGGTATCAAAAACAAGGATAGGTATTCTTAATGTTCAGTCCCTTTTCAAAATACAGTTGGTAATAAATGATATGCATTTTCCAAAATTACTCTTTCAACCCATTTGGAGATTCTGAATTCATATGCTCAGATGGGCCAACTTTCCTCTTTTTCTGTCCCTGGCACTTTCCCTGAACAGTCTGGAACATCCTCCCCCCACACACACACCTTTGCCATGGAGACCAACTGACTCATTCTGCAGATTCAAACATATACATAACACCTGTGCACAGGTTTCTTGAATCCCAATCTGCCATGCATCCTCCAGCACATGCACAGGCAATTTTCTCAGTTGAGCATTTCTGTTGCACCTTTAACAGTCCTTTTATGAACCATGGTCAGTGTCTGGCAGCCATACACAAAAGTAGAGTGGAGATTCTATAGATAGAAATTGTTATTATGAAAAAAAATGATAAGTGAATGTAAGAATAGTTTCCTGTGGCAATAAAAATCCAGATATGAGAGCAGCCTCAGAGCTTACAGTAAGTCTTGGCCCCAGGGAAATGTGTCAAGGCCTCCCCTCTGCTCTCCTTACCCAGCCCATTGCTCCCCTGTCACTACCCATGACCAACTCCAACTCAGGGGGAAGTTTCTGCTTTTGCCACCAGCACATGTGGAGCTGAGGCCACTCCATGCTCTTGGGCCTTTCAGAATGGCTACTCCTTTGCTCCCTTCCAGGCTCAGATTTAACTATTGATTTCTTCTGTTAGATTGCAGAGCAATGTGGAATTATAATGGACAGACTGGACAACTTCACCTTTTCCTGATCTCAGTGGAAATTACCTTCATTATGTAAGATGGTAATTTTAGGAATAAGACATGTGTGTCATTGTGTGCATACAATATTTAAAAAGTTTCCATCTATTTTTATTCTGATAAGTGGTGGCTTTTATTAGGAATTGGTGTTAAACTTTGTCAAAGGGGTTTTCAGAATTGAGAGAAAAATGTGATTGTTTTTCTTTTGATCTATGAATACAATGGATTATACTAAAGGATTTTCTAATATTGGACTGACCTTACATTCCTGGAATAATCCCATTTGTGCATGATGAAGCAAATTTTTCAACATACTGTTAGATTATATTTGTTAATATTCTATATAGAAATGTCACATCAATTTAATGATATTGTCTGTCATTTTCTGTTTTATACTGTGTTAACTGAAGGTAACAGTTATACTCAATTTAAAAAGGGATTAGGAAAATTTCATATTTTTCAATGCTTTGGAATAAATTATGAAACAAAAAAATTGGAACGATATGATCTTTGAACATTTGAAGGAAATTCCCTAGAAAAATCTGGGTCTTGTGCTTTTCTGTGGGGTAGTTCCATCATAATTTTTTATGTTTTATTCTATTTAATGTTTTTATCTTTAATAAGTTCAATTTTAGTAACTGTAACTTTGTAGATGAGTATGCATTTTTTTCTAGTTCTTTTATACAAGCTGGGAAGATACAAAATGACTTTAATTTTAAATTTTTCAATGGATATTTTCCATTTATCAGTTTCTATTTTGTGTATTTTGCTTTTTCCCTTTTTTTGAATAGGTTAGCAATTTGCTTTTTTTCTTTAAAAAGGAATTTTGGTTTGTTAGTTTGATCTGTTTTTCTATTCTTGGTTTGTTAGATCTGTCTTTCTATTCTGTACCTCATTAACTTTCCCTTTATTGTCATGGAGAGTTGTGGTGTTCCTTCTTTGACTTTTTGAAATTTTTCTTGGGTCAAGAAGAAATCTAATTTTCTCTTTCTTCCCTTTTTATCCCTTCACCATATGGTTTCTGAAGATCATCCCTCTCTTCCTTTTAACCATCTTCTTCCCCAAAGCATTATCTTTCAAGACATCCTCTTTGCATCTTGTATGTAATTTAATGCCTCTTCCTTGTAAACAGAGCTTGCTTCCACCTGAGCACTGGTTTTCAGACTTATGGAAAATAGTCTTATGGAGTTTGTAAGTTTGCTTGTTTATTTTCTCTGATAAGTAGTTTGAAGTTTTAGTGCTACCTGTCTTAAGAGATTAAACAAGTTTGTCAGTTTTCAGTAGTTTCAGTTGTCTTTTTCTTTATTATATATCTGTTTTTAAAGAGAAATTGTGGGTCCTTCAAATTTCCTGTTGCATATGAACTCAGCTATCCAGAATTCCCCATTTCAAATTTTGAATTAAGAGCCATAATTCAAAACAAAGGGTATTTCCTTGAAAACTTAGTGAAATCTATTCTTTTAACTTATATCTAACATTGTTAACATATCTAACATTCTTATGTTAGAGAAATACAAATTATATGATAAGTCTCAGTTAATATTTTTTTCTGGAATCCCTTATCTATACAAAATGTATGTCATGAAAGCCAGCAGTATAAAGATTAGTGAGAAAGAGCCACTTTTCTCTCTAACCAAGAGATGCCATGTATCACAGGACTCTCAAGGGAATTTAATTTAATTTTAAAAAGTCATTGGGTATAAACAAATCTATAAAACAATATGCTCATATTTTTCCTGTCAATAATTCCAATACTACTACTATTTATTATTCTTTTAATGCATTAAAATAATCAAAATTATCCAATCGTATTAACAAAAATCTAAAATTTCTATGAGTTAACATTACAAGACTTGTAAAACTCCTTGTGAAATATCAAAGAAAATATATAAAATTGATAAGCCTGTTTTTTCTTAAATAAGAAAACTGAATATAAAGATTTAAACAGTTAGTAGATATCTTACATATGTTATTTCCAGATAGCATTTATTTTCTAGGTTTAGAGTAAGGATGGAGGAGATTTTCTTATTTTGAGGACACAGGAAAAGTTTGAACTATCAAGTTTCAGAGAGGATGAGACATACAAAGTTGAGGGTGATGATGGGAGCCCTTGAGGGGAATGTTCATAAATTTAAAGTGAGGGAACTAAGCATAGTTATGTGTTTATTTCCAGCTTCATTCACCTGGGTAAGTTCAGAGTCAACAGCATGTGATTTACAGAGATCAGGGTATATCAAGGTGTGCAGGACTAAACCACAGAGGGAAAGGACCAGAATGTTTTTAGGGGACTGATGATATGTTTTTAGGTGACTTGATGATATTGATGGATCTTTATTGTAAGCAGGAAGGTGAGGAATTCAGTTACTGGGAAGACTGAGAGAAAGGGAAAATATCTCATATATTCACAAATATTCTTCCTCAATAATGTCCACAGGCTGAGTTGTCTGGACACTGCTTCAGTGATTGGTGCCCCTAATTTCCTGTCTGGTATCTTATCTCCACTTCACTCCATATCCCCATCCTCATGTCTGGTGGCGTTCCACTGTCTCCAGTCCACACCCAGCCCTCACTTTGGGCAGGAAGGAGTAAGTATTCCTGCCGAACTGTATCTCCTACCTTTTAATCAGGACCCCACAGCAAAGTAGCAATAAATACACTGCAACAATAATTATTAAAGCAATAAATGAGATGGGCTTCTGCATACACTCAAGTAGGTCCTCATGTTCTTCTAATTATTCCTTAAAAGTTGAGGCTTCTCAGTCCTTGACTCTTCTAACTCAACACTGTCCCCACCGATGACTGCCCTTCTCATGTGGCTTTGCATTAAGAACAGTTACTGACTCGCTGCCTGTAGTCACGGACAGCCCACACCTTCCATCGCCTTTTATTGACCCTAAATTTTGTACTTACAACTGATTCCCTTTATGCTCCACAACTTTTGGAAAACAGAGAAACAAATCAATTATCTACTAACCTATGAAACCAAATGACAACAAAGTTTCCCTGAACAGAATCCTTAAATTCATGACTAGCTTTCTCTCTTCCTTACCAGAAAGGTCTTTGTTAACAGTCCCATATTTCCTATCCCCTAAAACTCTTTTCAATTATATCTTCCCCCTCATTGCCCCTCCTTACATTTTCCTTTATGCTATGTCATGTCCCCTCATGCTCTCTGCAATGCTCTCCCACAGACATCTCTGCCTCTTCTAGTAACAGCCTCTTCTTCAAGGACTGGCGTGATTCCTCAGAATGCTGTGCCCTTCCTCATCCTTCTCTATCAGCACAGGCTCCTTCTTTAGCTAGGACACCCCTTCCCATTTATTTCTCTCTCAAGAAAAACACTTTCAAGTTTCAGGTTAAGGAAAGCCTCATTTAGGATACCTTCCCTAAATTCCCTACTTAGGGGGGTTTCTCAGGCAATACTTTACTCTTAAAGCAACTTTCATATTTGCTTTTTATTTATTAAAATTTATCCTTTTAACTACAAGTGTCCCAAACATGTGGTGCCTGTCAACATTGCCTACATTAGAGCTGGTCACAGTGCTGGCCATGCAGGTTGCCTGTGACAAGGTCAGATGAAGAAGTCCATAGGACCATGGAGGGAACTGAAGACAGGCTGTGGCCAGCAGGGGGCTGATATGGGGGTGCACCGTGGGACCTGCAGCTGAGTGTGTCTCTAATGCTCAGCACCGTGTTCCCAAGGGGGACCCAGTGTTGGGTCCTCTCTGGGCCTGGAAGGGCCTCCTGCACAAGGCCCTCCTGATCACAGCAGCTGCTTCCTCTTGGTGCTCCCCAAAGGGGCACACATGCAGCCCTGCCCATCAGTCTCTAACTAAAATACACTCAGCTCAAGGAAAGTAGGGCAGAGAGCAACTGGATCCAATTTGCATGACCAGCCCAACCTTGGATGCAGGCAGTAGGGAGGGAATTAGAACAGCCTAGGTCCCATGGGTGCCTTAGGAGCTGTGTCCACCATGACCTGGAACCCTCTCCTCAGTGTCCTCCTCTCACTGCACAGATAGGGACAGGCTGCAGCCCCCATCAGCCCTCTCATTCAGACCTGCAGTAACTTCTCCTTCATCCTTGCCCCAGCACCCATGCTGGTCTGTGTTTGCAGGTTCCCACTCCCAGTCTGTGCTGGCTCAGCCACCCTCCATCTCAGCACCCCCAGGGACTCCAACCAGACTCACCTTCACTCTGAGAGGTCACATCGCTGTGGCAGGAAAAAGCCTACACTGGTCTCAGCAGAAGCAAGGGAGATCTTCCCTGTTTCTCCTGTTCTATCATTTGGACTCAAACAGGCAGTTGGGATCAGGGTTTTCTAGTTGCTTCTCTGAATTAAAAGAGGCATCAACAATTACAGCACATTTGCTCCTTTCTGGTCTCCAGCCTGAGGATGAGTCTAATGATCCCTGCAAGATATGGGAGGGCAGCTCCAGAGCTCACACAGAGCCCAGGACCAGGGGGAAGTGAGACACAAACCCCCTCTGCTCCCTGAATGAGCCCCTCCCTTTGTGTCCTGAAAAAATAGTATATAATAAAAGATAAGAAAGAAAGGCTTTGAAGTGACAGCTGAGACTTGTTCTGAAAACAGGAGCAGTAGAGACAGTTTAATTCTTTGTACCAGGAGACTGGAAAGGGGAAAAAAAGCAAACAATTTTTCTCCTTTTAGGAAAGTTGCAGTATTCAGTCTCATTAAACAGCCTTGGGGCTGGTGAGCTATTGCAGCTGAGAGGGGAGCTCTCTTGTCATTACTTGTGGTGCAATCACCTCTTCTGGAACCACCAAGCCTCCATCTGAGACCTGGAGCTCCCACAATCCCACTATGTCCTGATGAGCTGCAGCAGAGGAGACTTACTCAGGGTGAGCTGGGACCAACAAAGGGGAGGGTTCCTGCATGTCAGAAATACCACTTAGGCCTGGAGACTTGAGGCCATCCTGGGACACTGTACTCAATCCTGAGATGGCCCCATTTTCTGGGAAACTTCTCAGGCCTCCAGGGGTGCTGAGCAAACTTTAGGGACACCAAGCTGGGATGGGCCCACAGCTTTGACCTACAGGATGTAGGGCCCCCAGAGGCCAGACTTCTCCCATCCAGCTATGAACCACATGTCTCCTCCTCCTCTTTCTCTTGCAAACCTGGGAGGACCCAGGGATGGAAGGGTCCAGGGACAGAAAGCAAGTCTTATTTAAATGTAGTGTCTCCTCCCTGTGATTGTTTTGGGAGATATAAAGAGACTGAGAGGAGCTCAGTCTCCCTCAGAGCTCCAAGAGGCAGAGTCTGAGCCTCCCCATGGCCTGGCCCATTCTCCCCATTCTCTATACAGGGGAGGACTCACCTCATCTGGGTGGTGTCAATCCACCAAGAAGGAGCTGAGATAGATGTCATAGTCACCTGCACTGGAAAAAACAACAGTATCTGCACTGAAGTGACATCATTTTGTAAGCAGGATTAGGGCTGTGTCCCTAAGCCCTTAAACCATAAAAACAAGTGGACTCTGGGTCTCCCAGACCTACTTTCTGGCTCTAGGTGGAACAGCTCAGCCTCTCTGACCCTCTCTGGGCTCCAGCCTGAGGACATGGCTGACTGTTACTGCTCAGAGTGGAGCAGCAGCCTCAGGGCTCACCCAGGGCTCCAGGCCCTCAGGGACAAGAGACACAACCAGCAGCTCCCCCAGCCTCCCCAGGTGCAGGGAACTCAGGGTGCACCTTTGACCTGGACTCAGGAATGTCAAGTGCTTGGTTCCATGAAAAAATATGGTGTATTATTTAGCTCTATTCAATATAGTACTATTAATTAAAATGGCTGGACCTGTAGGATTAACAAATGTCTATAGGCAACATCCTTCTGAATGTATCTGAGCCTATGGAAAGAGGGGTGCATGCCCATGTGTTAATAGTGAGGCCAGGAATTCTTCATGTCCACTTCCATTTCCAAAATAATTGATGAAAATACAGGGTTTCACTAAGGGAACATTCATGTCCCAGATTCTTCTTTACTAATAAATTGGAGGAGCTGGATTCACATACTCAGATGGCACAGCTGAGACCACAAGTGGCCCTTCACCAGTGCCACTGGCAGCCCATCCACATATTTTTCTGACCTTGTCATGCCCTGATGTCTGACTAGAAAGTTCTTTCCCCTGTCTGCTACTGAGATCACTCAACTCCTCCTGCAGATCTAAACTACACATCACTCCTGTGTTTGGGCTTCTTGACCCTGAACTCTGCCCACCCCTCCCCCAAGAAAACACACACTTATTTCTCTTTATGTGCTTCCTATGGCCCCTTTACTTGTCCTCTCACTCACTATGTTCAGTGTCTGCCAAAACCTGGCAAAATTGGAGCCACCAGGATAGAGTTGACAGAGATTGACAATTTCATGATAACAGCCAGTGTAAGAACAGTTTTCAATGAAGATAAACATCCCTGTGTGAGAGCATCACTGTTCCAATGCAACAACTATGGACGCCCCTTCTTCCTCTACAGTCTTGAGTACCAAATCAAAAAAAAAAAAAAAAAAAAAAAAAAATGTTTGTAATAGGAATGACATTTTATGTGGGTTTATTTGCATCCCAGAGGCCTGAGGGGTTTGCCTTGTGGCCAGCAGAGGGTGCCGGGCCTGACAGCTGGTCAACAAATCTGCTGACTCCAGGGGAATTAGGCCAATGGTGGCCTCCCTGATATGGGACATTCCTGAACCCGTGATGCATCCCTTGATCCCATGAGCTCCCCCATCTGACTCCCTGACCCCATTACATCTGAGCAAGGTCACCTCCTCTTTTCCTCTGTGGGATCTTTACTTGCATCTACTTCCAGCAATGGCTGGTGGACAGCAAGGAGCCAGAGGGGGTTACACGGAGTAAGTCAGTTCCCCCAGAAGTCTGGCCAGAGGAGGAGACTGAGCTTGGGGCAGAGGCCCCACAGTGGGGCCTCAGAAGAAAGAGATCTGAGACCTCTTCAGGTTTCCTGAGTTCTGGGACAGGGTTTAGGGAAAGGGACCCCTGGGGTCACACAGAACCTGCCTTTCTCTCTTGTCCTCAGTGGACCAGGGTTCTTTCTGGACCTGGCAGAGCCTCCTTCACAGGTGTTGGTGTTGTCCTGGCAGCTGTTTCCTCCCCCAAGGGACTTACAGAGCACTCCTGCCCATCAGTCTCCCATAACCACAAGACCCTCAGCCTAAGGAAAATGGGGATAGAGGGGATTAAAAGCCCAATTTGCATGACCAGGCCATCCTTTGATGAACCCAATAAGGGGGGAATAAGAACCAAGCAGGTCCATTGGGGCCTCAGGGGCTGTGCCCACCATGGCCTGGACCCCTCTCCTCCTCCTGCTCCTCTCCCACTGCACAGGTATGGACAGGCCACAGACACCTGGGTAAGCCCCCAGCCTGCATCAGCCCCTTTCATTCAGACCTGCAGAAACTTCAGCCTCATCCTTGCCCCAGCACCCATGTTTATCTGTGTCTGCAGTTTCCCTCTCCCAGTGCTGACTCAGCCATCCTCTCTCTCTCTGCATCCCTGGGTTCTCTGTGAGACTCACCTGCACCCTGAGCAGTGACATCAGTGTTGGTGGATACAGGATATACTTGCTCCAGCAGTAGTGAGGTAGCCCTCTTTGGTATCTCTCGGGATTCCAGTCAGACTCAGACAAGCACCAGGGCTCCAGGGTCCCCAGCTGCTTCTCTGGATCCAAAGACACATCAGCCAAGGCAGGCTTTTTTCTCACCTGTGGAATCCAGCCTGAAGATGAGGCTGACAGTAACGGTGCAACCTGGCCCAGCAGTGCTTTTCACAGTGACACAGGCAGGTGAGAAAGTGGGACAAAATCCTGGGGCCCCATGGATATAACCTATGACACTTATATTGCTGATGCTAAACTACATTTACAGTAATTACCCTATGAAAAATTCCCCATTCAGAAATTATCCCCTGGATCACTACTAAATAATTATATAGACTTAAGAAAGTGTCCTCAAACCAACACCATCACA